>NC_054712.1:59566393-59689449 GCF_016097555.1 Gigantopelta aegis | reverse complement strand
GCATACAAGGGTTGGGGTTATTAACTGGGTGTAATCTGGTATACACTAAATCAGCCCAAACTAGCATACAAGGGTTGGGGTTATTAACTGGGTGTAATCTGGTATACACTAAATCAACCCAAACTAGTATACACGGGTTAGGGTTATTAACTGGGTGTAATCTGGTATACAGTAAATCATCCCAAACTAGCATACAAGGGTTAGGGTTATTAACTGGGTGTAATCTGGTATACAGTAAATCAACCCAAACTAGCATACAAGGGTTGGGGTTATTAACTGGGTGTAATCTGGTATACAGTAAATCAACCCAAACTAGTATACAATGGTTTGGGCTATTCACTATTGTGTGTTAAAGTGACATACCCCAGGCTTTAAACATGAAGACATATTTTGCAGTCTTTGATAACTGAAATCAGACATTACTTAGATTTTATTGTTTGGATTATTCATTTCCTTACATCCAAAATGTTTCAGGTCATCCTGGTGTTTTTAATGTCACAAAATAAATTTTTAAAAATGCATGTCTATCTGAAAAGTAACGGTTATGGAGTCATGATTTAGTCTATTTTTAAGGGTATTTCACCATTTGAACGTCAGAGCATCTTGTTTCACTCTGTTGTAACTTTATCCAAATGTCTTATAGGTTTGTAGAGTAACTAAACTGTGTGTCCATTTTTACAGGCTTAAACTGGGGCCTGCACCTTTAAACAGTAATCTCACACGTACCATAGCAATAGCAACTGAAGATGGTGGTGTGCATTTTCAGTGAACTTCAGTATACTGTTTACATTATTACCAACCAAGTGGTGTTTTCCTATTACAGTGTTTTGTTGTGAGCGGTGGTTAAGTGATAGCCATGTTGATTGGTTATTTGATCTGATCTGATTTTCAAGTCTGTCATTTTTGACAAATTACATTTTCAAATTCTGTAGCGTGGTTAAACCTACATGTATGTTCATAATGATTATGAAATTGGATAGTTAAACGAAGATTGAGATCAAATATAGCTATTTGTTGATCCGATAATTTAGGTCTGTCAATAGACTGTTAATTGGCTATAGCAGTTCCTTATTGGATCACCAGGTTTCTTTTTCAAACCAAATCTTTAGTCCTTTAACTTAGGCCTAAAACAATGTGGTGTTTCTGAGAATATGCCCCCCAAAATAAGGCATGGTAGGTAGATTGATGGAGGAGGGGGTTAGTTTAATTTTGTTGTTGTTTACTACATTCACACCTATGCATCTAGATAAAATGTTATTTACTCTTTTCACCTACATATTAATAATAATAATAATAATAATAATAAAAATCCTCCTGCCATATTTTTTAATATGCTATGAAACTGAGTAATTAAATGGACATTTCCTGAGTTTGCTGCAATTTTTAAGATGTTATCGATTAACAGAGACTTTTTAACGATTGTAATTACATATCAAATATATTTTTCTGCATAAAATATTAGTGGCTGTATTTTAAATTTGTTTCTTATCTAATATTTGTACTAGGTTAAATTTCATTTTATTTCCTAAAAAAAATTTTTTTCATATGTACGAAATTATTTTAAAATAAAATGCAGTTTGGCTTCTTACAAATATTAAGACAACCAGAAACACATTGAATATACAGACACTGATATTCTAAACTAAAAAATATATTTAATATGTAAGTTTAATCGTAGAAATATTTTATTAGTCGGAAACATCTTACAATGCAGCAAACTCAGGAATGTCCCTTTAATTGATTCATAATTTAATTCGGGGTTTTTCTTGTTCTGCAGAGTATGATAGATGTGTCCCTGACGACGCCTATTCAGGATATATCTGTCTACCAGTTCCCACTGGAACTCGTCTCTGAAGTGCTTCAACAGCAGGTGGGTATATTATATATCTGTCTACCAGTTTCCACTGGAACTCGTCTCTGAAGTGCTTCAACAGCAGGTGGGTATATTATATATCTGTCTACCAGTTCCCACTGGAACTCGTCTCTGAAGTGCTTCAACAGCAGGTGGGTATATTATATATCTGTCTACCAGTTCCCACTGGAACTCGTCTCTGAAGTGCTTCAACAGCAGGTGGGTATATTATATATCTGTCTACCAGTTCCCACTGGAACTCGTCTCTGAAGTGCTTCAACAGCAGGTGGGTATATTATATATCTGTCTACCAGTTCCCACTGGAACTCGTCTCTGAAGTGCTTCAACAGTGGGTGGGTATATTATATATCTGTCTACCAGTTTCCACTGGAACTCGTCTCTGAAGTGCTTCAACAGTGGGTGGGTATATTATATATCTGTCTACCAGTTTCCACTGGAACTCGTCTCTGATGTGCTTCAACAGCGGGTGGGTATATATCTGTCTACCAGTTCCCACTGGAACTCGTCTCTGAAGTGCTTCAACAGTGGGTGGGTATATTATATATCTGTCTACCAGTTTCCACTGGAACTCGTCTCTGAAGTGCTTCAACAGTGGGTGGGTATATTATATATCTGTCTACCAGTTTCCACTGGAACTCGTCTCTGAAGTGCTTCAACAGCGGGTGGGTATATTATATATCTGTCTACCAGTTTCCACTGGAACTCGTCTCTGAAGTGCTTCAACAGTGGGTGGGTATATATCTGCCTACCAGTTTCCACTGGAACTCGTCTCTGAAGTGCTTCAACAGCGGGTGGGTATATTATATATCTGTCTACCAGTTTCCACTGGAACTCGTCTCTGAAGTGCTTCAACAGCGGGTGGGTATAATATATATCTGTCTACCAGTTTCCACTGGAACTCGTCTCTGATGTGCTTCAACAGCAGGTGGGTATATTATATATCTGTCTACCAGTTTCCACTGAAACTCGTCTCTGAAATGCTTCAACAGCGGGTGGGTATATTATATATCTGTCTACCAGTTTCCACTGGAACTCGTTTCTGATGTGCTTCAACAGCAGGTGGGTATATTATATATCTGTCTACCAGTTTCCACTGGAACTCGTCTCTGAAGTGCTTCAACAGCAGGTGGGTATATTATATATCTGTCTACCAGTTTCCACTGGAACTCGTCTCTGATGTGCTTCAACAGCAGGTGGGTATATATCTGTCTACCAGTTTCCACTGGAACTCGTCTCTGATGTGCTTCAACAGCAGGTGGGTATATTATATATCTGTCTACCAGTTTCCACTGGAACTCATCTCTGATGTGCTTCAACAGCAGGTGGGTATATTATATCTGTCTACCAGTTTCCACGGGAACTCGTCTCTGATGTGCTTCAACAGCGGGTGGGTATATTATATATCTGTCTACCAGTTTCCACTGGAACTCGTCTCTGATGTGCTTCAACAGCAGGTGGGTATATATCTGTCTACCAGTTTCCACGGGAACTTGTCTCTGAAGTGCAGCAGGTAGGTATATATCCAAGACCTACATTTTTGAGGGACACAAACAGTATTTCAAAAGCTGTGGTATGTGCTGTCCTGACTGGGAAAAGTGCATATAAAAGATCCCTTGCTGTCAGTGGGAAAATGTTACAGGTTTTCTCTGAAGAGTTTTCATAATTATTATGGGTCAAATTTACAAACTTTCTATGTCTTACACACATGTAATTGCACACATTTACCATGCTTAAACACCTGTTTATGTCTTACACACATGTAATTGCAGACATTTACCATGCTTAAACACCTGTTTATGTTTTATACAACTGTAATTACACACATTTACCATGCTTAAACACCTGTTTGTCTTACATTCATGTAATTACACACATTTACCATGCTTAAACACCTGTTTATGTCTTATACACTTGTAATTACACACATTTACCATGCTTAAACACCTGTTTATGTCTTACACTCATGTAATTACACACATTTACCATGCTTAAACACCTGTTTATGTCTTACACTCATGTAATTACACACATTTACCATGCTTAAACACCTGTTTATGTCTTACACACATGTAATTACACACATTTACCATGCTTAAACACCTGTTTATGTCTTACACACATGTAATTACACACATTTACCATGCTTAAACACCTGTGTCTAAGACAGACGGGCTTCGTTAAGTCAGCCAAATATGTTTAGCATCAATAGCTGTTGATTAATTAATCAATGTGATCTAGTGGTAACATTAAGCAAAACAAACTCTTAACTTTATACTCCAGGCAACCATTCAATGACAAAAAAGGAATTTACAGTTTTAAGTTCTTTAGAATTAAGAAAGCAAAAACAAGAAGTAAAAAAAAACCCCAAAACCCCCCCCAGATTTTTATCAGTTAAAGAAAATTTGTTGGGTTTAAGGAACACTCTGAAGCAAACTTAAAATAAAAAGCTTCTAACTAGCAGTTTATTTTTATGCTATATACTTATCTTAGCTTAGTAACTTGTTTAACGTGTCACTGGCCTTGGTTGCGTCGTGGCAGGCCATCGGTCTACAGGCTGGTAGGTACTGGGTTCGGATCCCAGTCGAGGCATGGGATTTTTAATCCAGATACCGACTCCAAACCCTGAGAGAGTGCTCCGCAAGGCTCAATGGGTAGGTGTAAACCACTTTCACCTGCCTGTGGGAAGCGCAAATAAAAGATCCCTTGCTGCTAATCGGAAGAGTAGCCTATGTAGTGGCGACAGCGGGTTTCCTCTCAAAATCTGTGTGGTCCTTAACCATATGTCTGACGCCATATAACCGTAAATAAAATGTGTTGAGCGCGTCGTTAAATAAAACATTTCTTTCTTTGTTTAACGTGTCCATATACCACTAGGGTTTCGAACACGCCCTATCCCGAGTCCGGCCTCCGATAGAATTTTTGAATATTAACGCCAAAAGTATAAAAAGGGGAAAATTGGGTTAAAAAGTTTTGGCTGCGCCCTTAAAGAAAAATATCAACATTCCAAACCTATATAAATTATTAATATAATATATTTTCGGCGCAAATTTAGATGGGCTGGTCTAATATTAATAATAATTCTTAAATAATATTCATTAAGTCCATGGGAGGTTAAGAGGAAAGGGGCTGCCAGTCATATTTTAAACATTGGTGTGACCAGGTGAGGGTCGGGAGGGAGGGGAGGCCGGCCCTACATAAAACCTAAGGCCGAACCACCTACGGCTATAGCCCCAAAGAATGCCCTAACTCCCGGCATCCCATCACCCCCACCCCCCCACCATATACTTATCCTTTTATAGATGGACAGGTTGAATGAATGGGATTAATGCAACATCTCAATTTTTTATTAACATTGCATATTGAGTTGTAAGCTGTGAAGGTTAGATATAAAGGTTATTGTGACTAGGATGAAATGCCAGTTTGTAGGTGGTAATTTGTATTCATGGACTTTGTAACTAATAACCATGAGATTAACAAAAGCTTAGTAACAAAATGTTAGTAATATAACAAATATACCATTTGTAGGTAGAATTAAGTATGTATCGAGGGAATTTGCAATTGATAACCATGAGATTATTAAAGGTTCAGGATCCAGTTGTTCAAACGGTAGTTACTATAAATCCCCCCCCCCCCCCCCCCAAAAAAAAAAAATGCATTGTGATATTACTGTGTTTAGACAGGTACACATTAAAATGTGTATTTTTATTAATGCGTCTGGCAAGTGCAACTTTTAAAGACCACCCTGCAAACTAAAAATACTGTTTTCATCAATTAAACAATAGTAGTTAGACATTTGTTTTTAACAGTCAGTCCAGTGAGAGATAGTCATTTGTAATAGTCTGTAATCTTTAACAGTCAGTCCAGTGAGAGATAGTCATTTGTAATAGTCTGTAATCTTTAACAGTCAGTCCAGTGAGAGATTGTCATTTGTAATAGTCTGTAATCTTTAACAGTCAGTCCAGTGAGAGATAGTCATTTGTAATAGTCTGTAATCTTTAACAGTCAGTCCAGTGAGAGATTGTCATTTGTAATAGTCTGTAATCTTTAACAGTCAGTCCAGTGAGAGATAGTCATTTGTAATAGTCTGTAATCTTTAACAGTCAGTCCAGTGAGAGATTGTCATTTGTAATAGTCTGTAATCTTTAACAGTCAGTCCAGTGAGAGATAGTCATTTGTAATAGTCTGTAATCTTTAACTTATTTTCATGCTTATATCCAATTATGGTTCAAGCACGCTGTCCTGGGCACACACCTCAGCTATCTGGGCTGTCTGGTTAGTTGTTAGTGGTTAGTAAAAAAGAATAAGGTGTAGTGGTCTTACACCTACCCATTGAGTCATTAAAACTCGCTCTGGGTGGGAGCCGGTAAAGGGGTGCGAACCCAGTACCTATACCAGCCTAATGTCTGATGGCTTAACCACGACACCACCGAGGCCGATGGTAGTCTGTAATAATTTCCTCCACCTCTTCTGCAGCGTACTACCACAGAAATGATGAGGTGTGGAACCGACGTAGTGCATCTACCTGCTACATGAATAAACATCAGCAACTATTCATGGACTGTTCCATTTCATTTACAGTCCAGAATTCTCATTTCTTTTACTTTTGTGTTATTTTGTTATCTATGATTACTTTTTAATGACTAAAACAGCATGATCATGCTAGTAGATGGGTTACAGCTCTATAGTCTGAAGGTTCCGTGGTCCGAAGCTTCAGTGGTCCGAAGGTTAAATGGTCTGAAGGTTCAACCCTAACCCTAACCCTAACTCTAGGTTCAGAAGTCCGAAGATTCAACCCTAACCATAGGTTCAGTAGTCTGAAGGTTCAACCCTAACCCTAACCCTAGGTTCAGAAGTCCAAAGGTTCAACCCTAACCCTAGGTTCAGAAGTCCAAAGGTTCAACCCTAACCCTAGGTTCAGTAGTCCGAAGGTTCAACCCTAACCCTAAACCTAACTCTAGGTTCAGAAGTCCAAAAGTTCAACCCTAACCCTTGGTTCAGTAGTCCGAAGGTTCAATCCTAGCCCTAACCCTAAACCTAGGTTCAGAAGTCTGAAGGTTCAACCCTAACCCTAACCCTAACCCTAGGTTCAGAAGTCCAAAGGTTCAATCCTAGCCCTAACCCTAACCCTAGGTTCAGTAGTCTGAAGGTTCAACCCTAACCCTAGGTTCAGACGTCCGAAGGTTCAACCCTAACCCTAACCCTAACCCTAGGTTCAGAAGTCCAAAGGTTCAATCCTAGCCCTAACCCTAACCCTAGGTTCAGAAGTCCAAAGGTTCAACCCTAACTCTAACCCTAACACTAGGTTCAGAAGTCCAAAGGTTCAGTCCTAGCCCTAACCCTAACCCTAGGTTCAGTAGTCCTAAGGTTCAGTGGTCCGATGGACCTAAACCCGAACATTTGAACCTTCGGACCATTGAACCTTGGGACTATAGAGTGGTCCCCAGTAGATGAATGTTTGGTTATTTATTTTCCTCTCTTGGTGATGACATAGGCTAAATATATAATGCATCAAGTAATTATTGAGCTGATACATTAGGCACATATTTTGCACTAATGTCTTACTCGCTTTAATTTAACATTTACAGTAGCTTAACCAGTGGTTAATAGCAAATGTTAGAACCAAATATTGAATCAAAACAAACAATAATATAATTGAAGATTTATGTCATAACTTTACTTACTATAACCTACGATAGCCACACACAATCAAATCTAAACTTTATATTTTTCTTCTTTATATACCGTTGAATCCTGTTGGCTTGAACCCTGCTCGAGAAAGTGTTTGACCCATTGGGTAGTTCAACCTATCTATTGGGTTAACATTGTTGTAAGTGTAACTCAGGACTTCGTTTTTGGTTAGAGTGTTGCAGTGTATTCGACCTTTCAGAATTCGACCCAACAAGATTCTACTGTATATAAAAAGATTTAAAAGAAAAATACTAGGTTTTCTCATGGTTTGCTTGAACAACTCTTTGCATGTATTTAGGATTACAATATTTATTTTCAGTTTAATTGAAACATTTTCTTTTCATTTTCTTTGTTTCAGAATTCCGATGTTATTACCAAAATTGCTCATGAAAATATTATTTATGCTTTGGCTCCTTTACTAGAAAACAACCATCCCACTCAAGAAATCTGTGATTTTTTCAGCAAGGTAAGTACACCAGAGCTTCTTTAACCTAATTCACATCATGGCTTTATCAGTAAAATATCTGACAGGTATTTTATTTTGTATTAAGTGAGATTGGAGCAGTCTAGTTGGTCAGTTTTCAGGTACATTGACCGTGCTTTTCACTTGCCTGGTGATAAATTTTTAGGTCTATGCCTGAGAGGTACTTACATATAGTTCAGATCACTTATACTTCATACTGCAGAGTAAATGCACAACTTAGTGGGGATGGGAATGGCCACTTCTCTGTCAGTAATCTATCTAGGTGGGTGGCTTGGTAGATGGGTGGCTAGATAATTGGATGGGTAGATTTATTGGCAGATGAATGGATTGGTGGAAGAATTTATTGATTAAAGAATGGATTGGCAGATAGGTGGATGGTTCATGGGTAGGTAGACTGATTAGAGATGAATGGATTGGTGGAAAGATAGATTGGTGGAAGAATGGATTGGCAGATAGGTGGATTAAATGGCTGAAGTGGTGGATGGATAAATGAATGTGGGTAGATGGATACGTGGGTAGATGGATGATTTGTCAGATAAGATAAAATGGTGGGTTACTGGATGTACTGGCACATTAGGTGGATGGATATAGGACAGATGAATGGATTGGTGAATGGGATTGACAGATGGATGGATTAACGGATGGGTAGTTGGATGAATGAATGAATGGATTTTATGGATGTATGGATGGGTTGTATGTATGGATGAATTGACAGACGCATTGGTGGATGGATGGTTAGATGGATGAGTGAGGGGGAAAATGGGTTGGTGGATGTATTGAACAATCAGATGGATGGATGAGTAGGTGGATTGAATGGTGGGTTGGTGGGTGTATTGGCAAATCAGATAGATGAATGGATGAGTAGGTGGATTGAATGGTGGGTTGGTGGATGTATTGAACAATCAGATAGATGGGTGGATGAGTAGGTGGATTGAATGGTGGGTTGGTGGATGTATTGAACAATCAGATAGATGGGTGGATGATTAGGTGGATTGAATGGTGGGTTGGTGGGTGTATTGAACAATCAGATAGATGGATGGATGAGTAGGTTGGTTGAATGGTGGGTTGGTGGATGTATTGGCAAATCAGATAGATGGATGGATGAGTAGGTGGATTGAATGATGGGTTGGTGGGTGTATTGAACAATCAGATAGATGGATGGATGAGTAGGTTGGTTGAATGGTGGGTTGGTGGATGTATTGAACAATCAGATAGATGGGTGGATGAGTAGGTGGATTGAATGGTGGGTTGGTGGATGTATTGAGCAATCAGATAGATGGGTGGATGAGTAGGTGGATTGAATGGTGGGTTGGTTGGTGTATTGGCAAATCAGATAGATGGATGGGTGAGTAGGTGGATTGAATGGTGGGTTGGTGGGTGTATTGGCAAATCAGATAGATGGATGGATGAGTAGGTGGATTGAATGGTGGGTTGGTGGGTGTATTGAACAATCAGATAGATGGGTGGATGAGTAGGTGGATTGAATGGTGGGTTGGTTGGTGTATTGGCAAATCAGATAGATGGATGGATGAGTAGGTGGATTGAATGGTGGGTTGGTGGATGTATTGAACAATCAGATAGCTGGGTGGATGAGTAGGTGGATTGAATGGTGGGTTGGTGGGTGTATTGGCAAATCAGATAGATGGATGGATGAGTAGGTGGATTGAATGGTGGGTTGGTGGATGTATTGAACAATCAGATAGATGGGTGGATGAGTAGGTGGATTGAATGGTGGGTTGGTTGGTATATTGGCAAATCAGATAGATGGATGGGTGAGTAGGTGGATTGAATAGTGGGTTGGTGGGTGTATTGGCAAATCAGATAGATGGATGGATGAGTAGGTGGATTGAATGGTGGGTTGGTGGGTGTATTGGCAAATCAGATAGATGGATGGATGAGTAGGTGGATTGAATGGTGGGTTGGTGGATGTATTGAACAATCAGATAGATGGGTGGATGAGTAGGTGGATTGAATGGTGGGTTGGTGGATGTATTGAACAATCAGATAGATGGGTGGATGAGTAGGTGGATTGAATGGTGGGTTGGTGGATGTATTGAACAATCAGATAGATGAGTGGATGAGTAGGTGGATTGAATGGTGGGTTGGTGGATGTATTGAACAATCAGATGGATGGATGAGTAGGTGGATTGAATGGTGGGTTGGTGGATGTATTGAACAATCAGATAGATGGGTGGATGAGTAGGTGGATTGAATGGTGGGTTGGTGGATGTATTGGCAAATCAGATAGATGGATGGATGAGTAGGTGGATTGAATGGTGGGTTGGTTGGTATATTGGCAAATCAGATAGATGGATGGATGAGTAGGTGGATTGAATGGTGGGTTGGTGGATGTATTGGCAAATCAGATAGATGGATGGATGAGTAGGTTGGTTGAATGGTGGGTTGGTGGGTGTATTAGCAAATCAGATAGATGGATGGGTGAGTAGGTGGATTGAATGGTGGGTTGGTGGATGTATTGGCAAATCAGATAGATGGATGAGTAGGTGGATTGAATGGTGGGTTGGTTGGTGTATTGGCAAATCATATAGATGGATGGGTGAGTAGGTGGATTGAATGGTGGGTTGGTGGATGTATTGGCAAATCAGATAGATGGATGGATGAGTAGGTTGGTTGAATGGTGGGTTGGTGGATGTATTGAACAATCAGATAGATGGATGGATGAGTAGGTTGGTTGAATGGTCGGTTGGTGGGTGTATTGGCAAATCAGATAGATGGATGGATGAGTAGGTTGGTTGAATGGTTGGTTGGTTGGTGTATTGGCAAATCAGATAGATGGATGGGTGAGTAGGTGGATTGAATGGTGGGTTGGTTGGTGTATTGTCAAATCAGATAGATGGATGGATGAGTAGGTTGGTTGAATGGTGGGTTGGTGGGTGTATTGGCAAATCAGATAGATGGATGGATGAGTAGGTGGATTGAATGGTGGGTTGGTTGGTGTATTGGCAAATCAGATAGATGGATGGGTGAGTAGGTGGATTGAATGGTGGGTTGGTGGATGTATTGGCAAATCAGATAGATGGATGGGTGAGTAGGTGGATTGAATGGTGGGTTGGTTGGTGTATTGGCAAATCAGATAGATGGATGGGTGAGTAGGTGGATTGAATGGTGGGTTGGTGGATGTATTGGCAAATCAGATAGATGGATGGATGAGTAGGTGGATTGAATGGTGGGTTGGTTGGTGTATTGGCAAATCAGATAGATGGGTGGATGAGTAGGTGGATTGAATGGTGGGTTGGTTGGTGTATTGGCAAATCAGATAGATGGATGGATGAGTAGGTTGGTTGAATGGTGGGTTGGTGGGTGTATTGGCAAATCAGATAGATGGATGGATGAGTAGGTGGATTGAATGGTGGGTGTATTGGCAAATCAGATAGATGGATGGATGAGTAGGTTGGTTGAATGGTGGGTTGGTGGGTGTATTGGCAAATCAGATAGATGGATGGGTGAGTAGGTGGATTGAATGGTGGGTTGGTGGATGTATTGGCAAATCAGATAGATGGATGGGTGAGTAGGTGGATTGAATGGTGGGTTGGTGGGTGTATTGGCAAATCAGATAGATGGATGGGTGAGTAGGTGGATTGAATGGTGGGTTGGTGGATGTATTGGCAAATCAGATAGATGGATGGGTGAGTAGGTGGATTGAATGGTGGGTTGGTGGGTGTATTGGCAAATCAGATAGATGGATGGATGAATAGGTAGATTGAATGGTGGGTGTATTGGCAAATCAGGTAGATGGATGGATGAGTAGGTGGATTGAATGGTGGATGAATACATGGCTGGGTGGATGAATACATAGATGGGTGGGTGAATGAAAAAATGGCTGGGTGGATGAATACATGGCTGGGTGGATGAATACATGGCTGGGTGGATGGATACATGGCTGAGTGGATGGATTGGTGGCTGAATGGCTCGGTTGATGGATTTGTGGCTGGATGGCTGGTGGATGGATACATAGCTGAGTGGATGGATTGGTGGCTGAATGGCTGGGTGGATGAATGGATTGATGGCTGGGTGGGTGGATGAATGGATTGGTGGCTGGGTGGATGAATACATGGCTGGGTGAATGAATGGATTGGTGGCTGGGTGGATGAATGAATTGGTGGCTGGGTGGATGAATACATGGCTGGGTGGATGGATAGATTGGTAGCTGGATGGCTGGGTGGATGAATGCATGGATGGGTGGATGAATGGATTGATGGCTGGGTGGATGAATACATGGCTGGGTGAATGAATGGATTGGTGGCTGGATGGCTGGGTGAATGAATGGATTGATGGCTGGGTTGATGAACACATGGCTGGGTAGATGAATGGATTGATGGCTGGGTGGATGAATGGATTGATGTCTGGGTAGATGAATACATGGCTGGGTGGATGGATAGATTGGTAGCTGGATGGCTGGGTGGATGAATACATGGCTGGGTCGATGAATGGATTGATGGCTGGGTGGATGAATGGATTGGTGGCTGGATGGCTGGGTGGATGAATACATGGCTGGGTGGATGAATGGATTGATGGCTGGGTGGATGAATGGATTGGTGGCTGGATGGATAAATACTTGGATGGGTGGATGGAAAGGTGGGTTAATGGATGTATTGGCAGATCAGATGGATGGACAGGAAATTGGAGAGGTGGATGGAGATGTGGGTTGGTAGTGGATTAGTGGATGGATGGATGGATGGATGGATGGATGGATTGGATGTTTAAAAAAAATGCTAACATAAAGCAACTGGGTGTTTAGCAATGGTACATGAATACAAGAATGAATGTAGCCTGATAAATCAGATCACTGAAAATATTCTGTAATGCATTCCTAGTGTTGTCTGGCATACTGATGAAAGCATGTGCACCAGTTATGTTTCTTACTTTTGCCTGAATAGATAACTATTGGTGATGGGTAGAAGATAAAAAAATTATAAATTTATACCTGTTACATTGCCAAGTGCTATCTCAAATATTTTTTATCTCTGAAAAACCTGTGATGTATAGATTTAACACAAATTGAAAACTCCAGCCTGTTAATGCTTCAAAAATGAGTTATTAATAGATCTGAAGCTGGTTCGAGTTGCAAGTGTATCTTGTTTGTGCATGAGTTTCAGGCGCCCTTGAAATATTTTGATTAAAAATGTTTGTACTACTTAACATTAAAGCTTGAGAGCATGTACTTTAAATTAAAACTGTCACTGATTAAAGTCTCTCTCAGATTCTTATTTCTCTAACCCAGCATTGACCTGGATGATAGGTTCATGTACGGTAGAATAGAACTCGGTGATTAAGTGTAAGGGCAGATCAAGGATTTTGTACTGTAGAATACTACTACCGGTAAGTGATTAAGTATGGTGTGTGTGGTGGGGGGGGGGGGGGGGAAGTAAAATGCTTGCTTGATGCAGTCAGTCTAGGACTGATCCCCATTGGTGGGCCCATTGGGCTATTTCACGTTTCAGCCAGTGGCATCACAAGTGGTATATCAAAGGTCGTGGTATGTGCTATCCTGTCTGTGAGATAGTGCATATAAAAGATCCCTTGCTACTATTGGAAAAATGTAGCGGGTTTCTTCTCTGACTATATATAAAAATTACCAAATGTTTGACATCCAATAGCCGATGATTAATAAATCAATGTGCACTAGTGGTGTTGTTAAACAAAACAAACTTTGTAGTCACTACTAGTATGACATAACACTGATATCTAAATACATGTAGTAAAAAGGGGCGGGACATAGCCCAGTGGTAAAGTGTTTGATTGGTGCATGGTCAGTCTAGGATCAATCCCTGTCGGTGGGCCCAATGGGCAATTTCTCATTCCAGCAAGTGCTCCATGACTGATATATCAAAGGTCATCACATGTGCTGCCCTGTCTGTGGGATGGTGTGATGGTGCCTATGAAAGATCCATTACTAATATTGGAAATATGTAGCAGACGTCGTCTCTAAAATTATGTCATAAATACCAATTTGACATCCAATAGCCGATGATTAATAAATTAATGTGATCTAGAGGTGTTGCTAAACAAAACAAATGTTTAACTTTTTGTATAACATAACACTGACCACTAATTTGTAGTGAAGTGTGTACATAACATTGACCACTAATTTGTAGTGAAGTGTGTACATAACATTGACCACTAATTTGTAGTGAAGTGTGTACATAACATTGACCACTAATTTGTAGTGAAGTGTGTACATCATATTGGCCACTAATTTGTAGTGAAGTGTGTACATCATATTGGCCACTAATTTGTAGTGAAGTGTGTACATCATATTGGCCACTAATTTGTAGTGAAGTGTGTACATAACATTGGCCACTAATTTGTAGTGAAGTGTGTACATCACATTGGCCACTAATTTGTAGTGAAGTGTGTACATCACATTGGCCACTAATTTGTAGTGAAGTGTGTACATCACATTGGCCACTAATTTGTAGTGAAGTGTGTACATAACATTGGCCACTAATTTGTAGTGAAGTGTGTACATCACATTGGCCACTAATGTGTAGTGAAGTGTGTACATCACATTGGCCACTAATGTGTAGTGAAGTGTGTACATCACATTGGCCACTAATTTGTAGTGAAGTGTGTACATCACATTGGCCACTAATTTGTAGTGAAGTGTATACATCACATTGGCCACTAATTTGTAGTGAAGTGTGTACATAACATTGGCCACTAATTTGTAGTGAAGTGTGTACATCACATTGGCCACTAATGTGTAGTGAAGTGTGTACATCACATTGGCCACTAATTTGTAGTGAAGTGTGTACATCACACTGACCATCAAATTGTAGTGAAGTTTGTACAACATATTGACCACTATGAATTTCATCTAACATAACACTGACCATCAAATTGTAGTGAAGTTTGTACAACATATTGACCACTATGAATTTCATCTAACATAATACTGACCATCAAATTGTAGTGAAGTTTGTACAACATATTGACCACTATGCATTTCATCTAACATAACACTGACCATCAAATTGTAGTGAAGTTTGTACAACATATTGACCACTATGAATTTTATCTAACATGCATGTAACTCTGACCAGCTAAACTACAATGCAGTTTGGAGTTTGAACAACATAACACATGTAGATGAGGGAAAAACCATCACAGATAGATAGATATCTAGTTTTACATGCCCATATACCACTAGGGTTTCGAACATGCCCATCCCAAGTCCTGCCTCCGATAAGATCAGTGGCCTGACTTGGGATGGGAGGGGGGAGGGTAGAGTTGAAAATGGGCAGAATTTTGAAAATAGCAATTAGTAAAAAATAAAAAGAATTGACTGCTTGGCCGAATATTTATATAATTTGGAGCATTTTAGAAGGACAGTCCAAAAATAAATAAGAGAAAGAAGAGAGGATCAGACTATTTAATAATATTAAAAAAGAAAGTAATTTTGACATAAAATTTTGAACGAAGGTCTAAAAGTTTAAAGTCTGAGCTATATGTCCACGTGAGTGGCCTCATTAAGGCTGTTTGGGTGCACAGCTTATAGGGACAAGATGGGTTGCATCCTGTCAAGAAAACCCCTAGATTGACAGTCATTAGACATTGAAGGTGTAGTGCTGTGCTTAAATACAGATCTTGAGAAGCCGGATCCGTCTGAAGGAGAGAGCGTATCAGATGGGTATAGTCCAGTCGTCATGGGTTGGTATAGTGGTGCGGATGGGCCTGACTCCAGAAGATACAAGATGATATCACTATAAAGCAAAGTAAAGTAGAAAAGAGTAGTAGGGGCCGACCTCGCTTCCTATTTCTTCATAGAGTGGGGCGGTCAATATTCCAATATAGGACAACCGTGGCGTTCTGCATAATGGCTGTCATACGAGTCACGAAAAAACAAGTCGACATAGTCAACCGGAGAAATGACATGGAGGCAAGGAATCTCGCTAAAAAAAGAATCCAACCTGGTGGTGCAGGCTGTCGAAACAAGAAACGTTCCAGCGTTCAATCAGTTCCAATGGCCGCATACATCCCAGTAGAAAACTTCATTTTGCTGACAAAAACAACGAAATGAAGGATCCCCAAGTCAAGCACACAAAAGCATGTGCAGTGTGCACAAGCGAAACAAACACGTCTTACCATGTCGAGCTCCAGACTGGGAATGAAACCATCACAAACAGTGTTGTTTTGACTGTGTGATGTTGTGAGTGCAGCCCATTGATCAACAGCAGTTCCCAGCAGCTGCCAGAAGGACTGTGCGATTTCATGCAATGTGCACTGCAGAAAGATACCAAGATGATGCTGGCAATTAATGACAGAGCAGGTGTTAACTTTCTGAATAATTTACCTCTAAAGTCTGTGTTTATCGGTGTGTAATACACAACTTGACTAACAGCCTCAGTGCTGTATAGATCAAATGGACTTAGTTTGCAGCCAACTAACAGTAAAGTAAAGTGGGGTTTTAATCGACATCACTAGAGCACACTGATTTATTAATCATCAGCTATTGGATGTCAAATATTTGGTAATTCTGACATATATTATCTTAGAAAACAAGGGATTTTTTATAACATCATCATCATCATCATCATCACAACCATCAACATCATCACACCAAAAACTCTGCCACCACCACCAACATCATCATCATCATATTCATATTCATATTCATATTCATCAATATCATCAACATCATCATCATCATCATCATCATCATCATCATCAATACTGCCATCTTAACAATCAAGGGGCAGAACGTAGCCCAGTGGTAAAGCGTTCGCTTGATGTGTGGTCAGTCTGGGATTGATCCCCATCGGTGGGTCCATTGTGCTATTTCTCGTTCTAACCAGTGCACCACAACTGGTATATCAAAGGCCATGGTATGTGCTGTCATGTCTATGGGATGTTGCATATAAAATATCCCTTGCTACTAATGGAAAAATGTAGTGGGTTATCTCTCTAAGACTATATGTCACAATTACCAAATGTTTGACATCCAGTAGGCGATGATTAATGAATCAATGTGCTCTAGTGGTGTTATTAAACAACAAAAAAAAACCCTCTACAATCATCATAATTGACTGTTTTTGTTCGTAAGACAACCTTAAAAAAAAACCAGTATTGGAAATTGTTGGGGTTTTTTGTTTGTTTTGGTATTGGTGGGTTTTTTGTTTGTTTTGGTGTTGGTGGGTTTTCTGTTTGTTTTGGTGTTGGTGGGTTTTTTGTTTGTTTTGGTGTTGGTGGGTTTTTTGCCACTGTTAATTACAAGTAGATGACCTTTCCTGTGAATCTGTGAAGGAAACTTACAAAGGGTGCCCTGTAGATTGCATGGTTTAATTAAATATGAATGTGTTTTGCCTTATCCAACAAGTCTCATTGATTACATACAGTACTGCTTGCCTTTACTTAAATGTCATGTTTTAACCGAGTCATGAAATTCGTATTGCTTTTATAAAACCATGACTTCCTTGTAATAATATCACTAGCTTGAATTTATTGGTCAGATGTTAACCAGTGAAAACAGTTGCCACTTACATATGAAAAAGGAT
Organism: Gigantopelta aegis; assembly: GCF_016097555.1. NCBI lineage: Eukaryota > Metazoa > Mollusca > Gastropoda > Neomphalida > Peltospiridae > Gigantopelta > Gigantopelta aegis. The sequence continues at coordinate 59,671,889 of NC_054712.1, read as the reverse complement.
CACTTGATTGTGTCTTAATTAGCATATATATGTTATAATTAAACACAATGATAATGTTTTAGGTATAAGTTTGTGGTATTCTGTCATTGTTAGAAAAGAAATCGAATGCATACTGGACCAGGCTATAATGTTTGAGGTATAAGTTTGTGGTATTATGTTATTGTTGGGAAAGAAACCGAGAAAACATTGGACCAGGCCCCATATTGTCGAAGCTACCTTAACACTACAAAATAATAAAACCATTGTATACTATGACATCACTGTGATGTGTGCTGTAGTGACATCATAGCCTACAATGGTTTTACGATTTCGTAGGTCTAAGTAAGCATCGAAAAACCTTAGCCAGGGTGCTAAATTAATAAAATATATTTATATTCATTTACTTTAAAACACCATAGTGAGAAAGGATTGCAGCTTAACAATGGCAGCATTATGACACCCCTTCTCCCAACAATCATCCAAAAAGAAATAAAACAATTGGAAATTATTGTTTTCTTATTCATTTTCCTTTTTTTGTGTGTGATATATTACAGCAGTTTGTTAACAGCTTGTCCTAGGTGTTTAAATGATATTAAGATAACGTGGTCAGTATGTGCATGTATGATATGATCGATATTGGTCATTTCCTACAATCTGAGGCAAATATTTGAGCAGCTCTGTTAAGATCCCCCACGTCAGCAGATGAGTTATCTCCCTTGATAATGACTGGCATTGGATGGACTGATTGCTTTTAAGAAATATTGACCACTTCTTTGTTAGAAAGTGTTATGAAGCTTTAACTGCTTGTAAGTAGTGATCAAGTACCGGGGTTGAAAAGATAAAACCTGTTACCCTGTTGCGGGGAATTGATTGGATTGTACTAACAACAAATTCCACGTAGAATTTAACCAGTTAACAGCTGGCGGGAGAGTGCTGTACCGAGATAAACCTTTTTACAAAGAGAACCGTTCTTTTCTCAAGGAAGAGCTTGTTTTGCACTTCTTTATGATGTGTTGCTTCCAGTCATTCATATTTATTATGTGTTGATGATGTGTTGATGATGTGTTGATATATAGAAGTGGGGGGAGGGGGGGGGGGGCAGGATTTAGCTCAGTCGGTAGAGTGCCAGCTTGAGCTTGAATAGCTTGCATCATAGAACTGAATCATCTCAGTGGACCCATTCACTGATTCTGTGTTTTCCTGCACCAACCGGTGCACCACGCCTGGTATATTAAAGGCCATGGTATGTGCTGTCCTGTCTTTGGAAAAAAGTTAAAGTTGTTTTGTTTAACGACACCAATCCCAGCCAGTATATCAAAACTCTTATATCAAAGGATCGAATCACCTCAGTGAATACATTCTCTCACTGGGTTTTCCCCAATCCCAGCCAGTATATCAAAACTCTTATATCAAAGGATCGAATCACCTCAGTGAATACATTCTCTCACTGGGTTTTCCCCAATCCCAGCCAGTATATCAAAACTCTTATATCAAAGGCTGTGGTTTGTGCTGTCTTTCAACTGTAATAATGTGAGAGCACCCCTTAAGTATGATACAGATATTGATATTTCAACTGTAATAATGTGAGAACACCCCTTAAGTATGATACAGATATTGTCATTTCAACTGTAATAATGTGAGAGCACCCCTAAAGTATGATACAGATATTGTCATTTCAACTGTAATAATGTGAGAACACCCCTTAAGTATGATACAGATATTGATATTTCAACTGTAATAATGTGAGAACACCCCTTAAGTATGATACAGATATTGTCATTTCAACTGTAATAATGTGAGAACACCCCTAAAGTATGATACAGATATTGATATTTCAACTGTAATAATGTGAGAACACCCCTAAAGTATGATACAGATACTGATATTTCAACTGTAATAATGTGAGAACACCCCTAAAGTATGATACAGATATTGATATTTCAACTGTAATAATGTGAGAACACCCCTAAAGTATGATACAGATATTGTCATTTCAACTGTAATAATGTGAGAGCACCCCTTAAGTATGATACAGATATTGATATTTCAACTGTAATAATGTGAGAACACCCCTTAAGTATGATACAGATATTGTCATTTCAACTGTAATAATGTGAGAGCACCCCTAAAGTATGATACAGATATTGTCATTTCAACTGTAATAATGTGAGAGCACCCCTAAAGTATGATACAGATATTGTCATTTCATCTGTAATAATGTGAGAACACCCCTTAAGTATGATACAGATATTGATATTTCAACTGTAATAATGTGAGAACACCCCTTAAGTATGATACAGATATTGTCATTTCAACTGTAATAATGTGAGAACACCCCTTAAGTATGATACAGATATTGATATTTCAACTGTAATAATGTGAGAACACCCCTTAAGTATGATACAGATATTGTCATTTCAACTGTAATAATGTGAGAACACCCCTAAAGTATGATACAGATATTGATATTTCAACTGTAATAATGTGAGAACACCCCTAAAGTATGATACAGATATTGATATTTCAACTGTAATAATGTGAGAACACCCCTAAAGTATGATACAGATATTGATATTTCAACTGTAATAATGTGAGAACACCCCTTAAGTATGATACAGATATTGTCATTTCAACTGTAATAATGTGAGAACACCCCTAAAGTATGATACAGATATTGATATTTCAACTGTAATAATGTGAGAACACCCCTAAAGTATGATACAGATATTGTCATTTCAACTGTAATAATGTGAGAACACCCCTAAAGTATGATACAGATATTGATATTTCAACTGTAATAATGTGAGAACACCCCTAAAGTATGATACAGATATTGTCATTTCAACTGTAATAATGTGAGAACACCCCTAAAGTATGATACAGATATTGATATTTCAACTGTAATAATGTGAGAACACCCCTAAAGTATGATACAGATATTGATATTTCAACTGTAATAATGTGAGAACACCCCTAAAGTATGATACAGATATTGATATTTCAACTGTAATAATGTGAGAACACCCCTAAAGTATGATACAGATATTGATATTTCAACTGTAATAATGTGAGAGCACCCCTAAAGTATGATACAGATATTGATATTTCAACTGTAATAATGTGAGAACACCCCTTAAGTACGATACAGATATTGTTATTTCAACTGTAATAATGTGAGAGCACCCCTTAAGTATGATACAGATATTGTTATTTCAACTGTAATGATATAATCTTTCCTGGGTTTTTTTATTTGCAGCATTGCAAAAATAGTCCTCGGTCCAGTATAGTCATAGAATTGTTCACCCCTGTAGTTCAAAGGATACTGAAGCATAACATGGTGAGTATGAAGAACAGCATTCTCTACAGTGTCCTGCACATATTCTGTGAATATCCTGTACAATACAGTGAAACCCCTCCCACACCCACAGGACCAAGTAAAGTAAAAAGTCTGGTGTTAATGGGTATCCGGTTTTGTGAGTTTCTGTTCTGTACTGATATTTTAAAAAGGACCATGGTGTACATGCAGGGTCTGGTTTTGTGGGTTTCCCTGTATTTGTCATATGTTAGTGGATGATATGGTGACGAACAACTGGTGCATCACAGGCCACTATTAGTACAGGAAGGGTCTGGTTTTGTGGGTTTCCCTGTATTTGTCATATGTTAGTGGATGATATGGTGATGAACAACTGGTGCATCACAGGCCACAATTAGTACATGCAGGGTCTGGTTTTGTGGGTTTCCCTGTAATTGTCATATGTTAGTGGATGATATGGTGACGAACAACTGGTGCATCACAGGCCACGATTAGTACAGGAAGGGTCTGGTTTTGTGGGTTTCCCTGTATTTGTCATATGTTAGTGGATGATATGGTGACGAACAACTGGTGCATCACAGGCCACGATTAGTACAGGAAGGGTCTGGTTTTGTGGGTTTCCCTGTATTTGTCATATGTTAGTGGATGATATGGTGACGAACAACTGGTGCATCACAGGCCACGATTAGTACATGCAGGGTCTGGTTTTGTGGGTTTCCCTGTATTTGTCATATGTTAGTGGATGATATGGTGACGAACAACTGGTGCATCACAGGCCACGATTAGTACATGCAGGGTCTGGTTTTGTGGGTTTCCCTGTATTTGTCATATGTTAGTGGATGATATGGTGACGAACAACTGGTGCATCACAGGCCACGATTAGTACATGCAGGGTCTGGTTTTGTGGGTTTCCCTGTATTTGTCATATGTTAGTGGATGATATGGTGACGAACAACTGGTGCATCACAGGCCACAATTAGTACAGGAAGGGTCTGGTTTTGTGGGTTTCCCTGTATTTGTCATATGTTAGTGGATGATATGGTGATGAACAACTGGTGCATCACAGGCCACGATTAGTACATGCAGGGTCTGGTTTTGTGGGTTTCCCTGTATTTGTCATATGTTAGTGGATGATATGGTGATGAACAACTGGTGCATCACAGGCCACGATTAGTACAGGAAGGGTCTGGTTTTGTGGGTTTCCCTGTATTTGTCATATGTTAGTGGATGATATGGTGATGAACAACTGGTGCATCACAGGCCACGATTAGTACAGGAAGGGGCGGGATCTAGCTCGATCAGTACAGCACATGTTTGAGGTGCTTGCGTCATAGGATCAAGCCACGTCAGTGGACCTAGTCTCTGATTATTTCACACACACCCTCATTCCAACCAATTCCTCATGGCTGATATATCAAAGGTTTTTGCTATTTATTTGATGTCTAAAGAACAGCAACACATTGTTTTACCATTTTGGCTTCATTTTTTGTAATAGCCATTTTAAATATATAAAAGAAAGAGATGTATGGGGGAAGGCAGCTTTTAAACTTCTGATTATAATATCTCTTTTCACATCCATCTGTCCATCTCTCTCTGTCTGTCCCCTCCCTCCCTCTCTCCTCCTCCCTTCCTCCGTCTCTCCTCCCCTCCCTCCCTCTCTCCTCCCCTCCCTCCCTCCCTCCCTCTCTCTCTCTCTCTCTTGTATAGCATGACAGTTGATGAAGAAAATTGGAATAAATTGTTATTTCAATGGCCCTATTTATCAAGTGAACATATATTGATTTATTGTACCGCCCAGCTGAGCGAATTGTTACCAAGGTCGTGCGTGTCATTGCCTGCAGTCCATAATGTGCAGATTCTCCAGCTGAATGGAGGCTTAACGTTAGTTCGGCACACTGTAAACAGCGATAGAAAAAAAATACATATGACTTGAAATTTACATTACCGGAAGGATACACGAGTAGCAAGAAGCCAGTCCTTTGATAAGTCAGTAACCTCACACAAATGAAAGCAAACATAACTAAATGGAAAATAATTTCAAATAATTCATTTTTTCTCTGTGAGATTAGATGGGCAAACAGAAGTTGAAATGGATTGTTATTGTAGAGATTACATCCTTCCTTGTCATCGGGTTTGTCACAGTAACAGCAAATACAACTGCAGTAACAACAAAAATAACATAGTTATTAATAGAAGTAAAAAAAATATATATAACATAGAAAAAGAAGATTATGTTGAGGATTAATCACAAGTTTTTTTAAATATGGAAAATACCAACTGAATCCGTGTTAATTGGTATTTGTCAAGGCTCTGCCCAGACAAATACTGATTAACTATAGATGAGGTTGATATTTTGCAAATTACAAAACAAGAAGTGAATTACAGTGTCCATCATTGGTAATAATATGACAGCACGGTTGGCACAAATGTAGTTTGGAATCAAGCACTTTATCTAAATCTTATCACAACATTACATTTACGTGTACAAGTCTTGTCGGCTTGTAAACAAATGACCCATTGACCCATTGGTATATTAACTGGGTTCATACAACAAAATACCAAATAGATTTATGACATGGATATTATGAGAAAGTTACATGTTAAATTCTGTTACATTTTAAAGATTTGCTTATCAGTTGGTGGTGGGATTCATTTAGTTAAGGGCCGGGACGTAGCTCAGTGGTACAGCGCTCGCCTGATGTGCGATTGGTCTAGGGTTGATTTGCTTATCAGTTGGTGGTGGGATTCATTTAGTTAAGGGCCAGGGACGTAGCTTAGTGGTACAGCGCTCGCCTGATGTGCGATTGGTCTAGGATTGATTCCCGTCGGTGGGCCCATTGGGCTATTTCTTGTTCCAGCCAGTGCTCCACAACTGGTGTAACAAAGGCTGTGGTATGTACTATCCTGTCTGTGGGATGGTGCATATAAAAGATCCCTTGCTGCTAATTAAAAAGAGTAGCCCATGAAGTGGCGACAGCGGGTTTCCTCTCTCAATATCTGTGTGGTCCTTAACAATATGTCCAAATCCATATACCGTATTGTTCCTATTTGTAGCACCCGCTCTAATATAAGCGCCCCCTATGATCACGAGAAATGTATCATGAAACGGTACCCGTAAAATAGTAAAACTGGCTTACCTGACTGCCGACTTGCAATGATTATAATCAGTAAACAAATAAAATCCAAACAGGTGAAGCACTATGACACTAGTATGGGCGAACAGTATGTCACACATGTCATTTATCAAATGTATGTCGCTGTTATCTCCACGCAGAATGAACGCACGACACTCCGTTAACGCTGTTCAAAACCGGAAGTACAAACATACCGGTAGGTATTTACACCGACACCGTATATGCCTACGTGCACAGTACCATGTATTTCGATAAATCAGCTGACGATGTACGGTACGCTACGTCATTTCAACAAGAAAACATCACTGGTGGAGTGACTCGGCGGCAAAGCTTTTGATGTCTCAGCGAGCCAGACGCATTGACAGTTTGATACGGGCGCTACAAATAGGAACAATACGGTAACTGTAAATAAAATGTGTTGAGTACATCATTAAATAAAACATTTCCTTCCTTCCTTCAGTTAACTGTCAGCTGATAGCAGTCTCACCCACATCACTGGCCATCGATAACTGGTAAAATTCGAAACCTGATTTTGAGCGACAATGGCCTCCTGCTTTGTCAATTTTGAGTGATGCGGCTGATTGAAAACAAAGTGCTGGTTGGTTGTTAAAGACACATTCCTTTTCTTTGTTTCAGGACTTTGGTAAAAACCCTCCAATGAGATTCTTTGTTCAGGAGTACATCCAAGCCCTGAACTGCCAGAATGACGGGATCCGAGTTGTCCAGAACTTTGTTAAAAGGTGATCCTTCTGATGCTTTGTCTGTTCACAGTTAGGCCTAGCTGTTAGTAGCCAAGTTAGACAGCTATTAGTAACCAAGTTAGACAGCTGTTAGTAGCCAAGTTAGACAGCTGCTGTTTTTCATGTAGAGTACTTTAAACATCTTGGTATTTGGAGAATAAAACTCTGACTCAATTACTGTTAGCAAGTTTTACAAAACTGCTTCAGAATTCTGTAAATTAGCTAAAACAGTATGTTGCTTTCATTACCATAGTATATGTGTCGCTGAGATATTCAGTGGCCGTGACTATATACTGAGGTCGTGGTGCTTTCATTACCATAGTATATATGTTGCTGAGATATTCAGTGACTATATACTGAGGGCGTGGTGCTTTCATTACCATAGTATATATGTTGCTGAGATATACAGTGACTGTATACTGAGGGCGTGATGCTTTCATTACCATAGTATATATGTTGCTGAGATATTCAGTGGCAGTGACTGTATACTGAGGGCGTGGTGCTTTCATTACCATAGTATATATGTTGCTGAGATATTCAGTGGCAGTGACTGTATACTGAGGGCGTGATGCTTTCATTACCATAGTATATATGTTGCTGAGATATTCAGTGACTATATACTGAGGGCGTGATGCTTTCATTACCATAGTATATATGTTGCTGAGATATTCAGTGACTGTATACTGAGGGTGTGATGCTTTCATTACCATAGTATATATGTTGCTGAGATATTCAGTGGCAGTATACTGAGGGCGTGGTGCTTTCATTACCATAGTATATATGTTGCTGAGATATTCAGTGACTGTATACTGAGGGCGTGGTGCTTTCATTACCATTGTATATATGTTGCTGAGATATTCAGTGACTGTATACTGAGGGTGTGGTGCTTTCATTACCATAGTATATATGTTGCTGAGATATTCAGTGACTGTATACTGAGGGTGTGATGCTTTCATTACCATAGTATATGTTGCTGAGATATTCAGTGACTGTATACTGAGGGCGTGGTGCTTTCATTACCATAGTATATATGTTGCTGAGATATTCAGTGACTATATACTGAGGGCGTGATGCTTTCATTACCATAGTATATATGTTGCTGAGATATTCAGTGACTGTATACTGAGGGCGTGATGCTTTCATTACCATAGTATATATGTTGCTGAGATATTCAGTGACTGTATACTGAGGGCGTGATGCTTTCATTACCATAGTATATATGTTGCTGAGATATTCAGTGACTGTATACTGAGGGCGTGATGCTTTCATTACCATAGTATATATGTTGCTGAGATATTCAGTGACTGTATACTGAGGGCGTGATGCTTTCATTACCATAGTATATGTTGCTGAGATATTCAGTGACTATATACTGAGGGCGTGATGCTTTCATTACCATAGTATATATGTTGCTGAGATATTCAGTGACTGTATACTGAGGGCGTGGTGCTTTCATTACCATTGTATATATGTTGCTGAGATATTCAGTGACTGTATACTGAGGGCGTGATGCTTTCATTACCATAGTATATATGTTGCTGAGATATTCAGTGACTGTATACTGAGGGCGTGGTGCTTTCATTACCATTGTATATATGTTGCTGAGATATTCAGTGACTGTATACTGAGGGCGTGGTGCTTTCATTACCATAGTATATATGTTGCTGAGATATTCAGTGGCAGTGACTGTATACTGAGGGCGTGGTGCTTTCATTACCATAGTATATATGTTGCTGAGATATTCAGTGACTATATACTGAGGGCGTGGTGCTTTCATTACCATAGTATATATGTTGCTGAGATATTCAGTGACTGTATACTGAGGGCGTGGTGCTTTCATTACCATAGTATATATGTTGCTGAGATATTCAGTGGCAGTATACTGAGGGCGTGGTGCTTTCATTACCATAGTATATATGTTGCTGAGATATTCAGTGACTGTATACTGAGGGCGTGGTGCTTTCATTACCATAGTATATATGTTGCTGAGATATTCAGTGACTGTATACTGAGGGCGTGGTGCTTTCATTACCATAGTATATATGTTGCTGAGATATTCAGTGACTGTATACTGAGGGCGTGGTGCTTTCATTACCATAGTATATATGTTGCTGAGATATTCAGTGGCAGTGACTGTATACTGAGGGCGTGGTGCTTTCATTACCATAGTATATATGTTGCTGAGATATTCAGTGGCAGTGACTGTATACTGAGGGCGTGGTGCTTTCATTACCATAGTATATATGTTGCTGAGATATTCAGTGGCAGTGACTGTATACTGAGGGCGTGGTGCTTTCATTACCATAGTATATATGTTGCTGAGATATTCAGTGGCAGTGACTGTATACTGAGGGCGTGATGCTTTCATTACCATAGTATATATGTTGCTGAGATATTCAGTGACTATATACTGAGGGCGTGGTGCTTTCATTACCATAGTATATATGTTGCTGAGATATTCAGTGACTGTATACTGAGGGCGTGGTGCTTTCATTACCATAGTATATATGTTGCTGAGATATTCAGTGGCAGTGACTGTATACTGAGGGCGTGGTGCTTTCATTACCATAGTATATATGTTGCTGAGATATTCAGTGACTGTATACTGAGGGCGTGGTGCTTTCATTACCATAGTATATATGTTGCTGAGATATTCAGTGGCAGTGACTGTATACTGAGGGCGTGGTGCTTTCATTACCATAGTATATATGTTGCTGAGATATTCAGTGACTGTATACTGAGGGCGTGATGCTTTCATTACCATAGTATATATGTTGCTGAGATATTCAGTGACTGTATACTGAGGGCGTGGTGCTTTCATTACCATAGTATATATGTTGCTGAGATATTCAGTGACTGTATACTGAGGGCGTGATGCTTTCATTACCATAGTATATATGTTGCTGAGATATTCAGTGACTGTATACTGAGGGCGTGGTGCTTTCATTACCATAGTATATATGTTGCTGAGATATTCAGTGACTGTATACTGAGGGCGTGATGCTTTCATTACCATAGTATATATGTTGCTGAGATATTCAGTGACTGTATACTGAGGGCGTGGTGCTTTCATTACCATAGTATATATGTTGCTGAGATATTCAGTGACTGTATACTGAGGGCGTGGTGCTTTCATTACCATAGTATATATGTTGCTGAGATATTCAGTGACTGTATACTGAGGGCGTGGTGCTTTCATTACCATAGTATATATGTTGCTGAGATATTCAGTGACTGTATACTGAGGGCGTGGTGCTTTCATTACCATAGTATATATGTTGCTGAGATATTCAGTGATTATATACTGAGGGCGTGGTGTAGGATGTAGCCCAGTGGTAAACAATTCGCTTAATGCATGGTCAGTCTAGAATTGATCCCAGTCTGTGGGCCCACTGGGCTATTTCTCATTCCAGCCAGTGCACCATGACTGGTATATCAAAGACCAAGGTATGTGTTATCCTGTCTTTGGGAAGGTGCAATATAAAAGATCCCTTGCTACTAATGAAAAAATTTAAATTAACATTAAAAGTAAAAATTACAACTGTTTGACATCCAATAGCCAATAATTAAAAATCAATGTGCTCTAGTGGTGTTGTTAAAAAACCTGTAACTTTTGATAATAAATACAGTTGTTGTTGTTGTTGTTGTTGTGCAGCATGCATGGACCAGCCCATTGTTGTCCACATCCTAGAGTCCTGCCCAATCTGGTGGCCGTCTGTCTGGCAGCGATTTACAACTTTTACGAGGAAAAGAACAAGTAAGTGTCATGCAGAACTGTGGTTAAACTTGTGAATAGGGCAACACAGAGGATGTTATAGACATTATCTTTTATTATTTAAGGCTTAATCTCACTCACCTATCATTTATCATGATTTTTGTCATTTAAGCCTTAATCTTACCTCATCATCATTTGACATTTTTTACTAATGCAAAACACAACCCACAAGAAGTGACAGACAAAAACCTTCTTCATCTAAATGTTAATCTCACCTGCCCTTAATTTATCATGATTTTTGTCATTTAAGCCTTAATCTTGCCTTTACATCATTTGACATTTTTGTTGTAATGCAAAACACATCCTAAGAGGAGTGAAGGAAATGATCTTCAATGATAATTCCCTTTTAAGTCTTAATAACATCATTGGGGTGACGACAACTTCAACACAGTTTAATTTCACATTAAAGTTTCATATTTAGATCAGTTTCTCGCAAACTACAAGTCCTAGGTCAGTGAAACTTGGTTTGTAGTTGTTCCTATGGATGTTCATCACAATGCATTGAAAACGTTTTTGGCAGGTGACGCATTGAATTCTGTGGAATCCTCCTTTTATGTGGTCTGCTGCAAAACAGATTCATTGCATATTGTCCAAGAGCATACGTATGGTAAAAACAGATTCATTGCATATTGTCCAAGAGCATACGTATGGTAAAAACAGATTCATTGCATATTGTCCAAGAGCATACGTATGGTAAAAACAGATTCATTGCATAATGTCCAAGAGCATACGTATGGTAAAAACAGATTCATTGCATATTGTCCAAGAGCATACAATGTACGTATGGTAAAAACTTCATTTGCCATTCACATAGATCACACATAACGGTGAATGAAAATTGAATAAAGCACATCACAGCAAACCAAATACCTGGATGATCAGTTTTAAATGCTGAAGTTGTGGAGAGTGTATGAGAAAGTGCAAATCATTCAAAAAAATTACTTCACAAGCACAGTAGAGGCTATTTGATTATTTCCTTAAGAATTCACACTTTTGAGTGCAGTCTCCTATTCCTAATTAAGCCATTCTTCATTATGTGTAATGCAATTTAAAAAACTCCACTATTATCTAAAAAAAATTAATGAAAGATTTTGCTAAAAGCAGTCATTGTAATTTTTTTATTGTTTCAGTGCTATGCAAAGCAACCTAGATGGCTGCTACGACCAAAATGAATGGACGTTGAAGATTCTGTGTTACATATCGATGCTGGAGACAATGTAAGTAGTTCTGTTGGTGTTTCCATCTGTAGACAATGTAAGTAGTTCTGTTGGTGTTTCCATCTGTAGACAGTGTAAGTAGTTCTGTTAGTTTTTCCATCTGTAGACAATGTAAGTAGTTCTGTTGGTGTTTCCATCTGTAGACAATGTAAGTAGTTCTGTTGGCATTTCCATCTGTTGACAATGTAATTAGTTCTGTTGGTGTTTCCATCTGTAGACAGTGTAAGTAGTTCTGTTAGTTTTTCCATCTGTAGACAATGTAATTAGTTCTGTTGGTGTTTCCATCTGTAGACAATGTAATTAGTTCTGTTGGTGTTTCCATCTGTTGACAATGTAATTAGTTCTGTTGGTGTTTCCATCTGTAGACAATGTAATTAGTTCTGTTGGTGTTTCCATCTGTTGACAATGTAATTAGTTCTGTTGGTGTTTCCATCTGTAGACAATGTAAGTAGTTCTGTTGGTGTTTCCATCTGTAGACAGTGTAAGTAGTTCTGTTAGTTTTTCCATCTGTAGACAGTGTAAGTAGTTCTGTTAGTTTTTCCATCTGTAGACAATGTAAGTAGTTCTGTTGGTGTTTCCATCTGTAGACAATGTAAGTAGTTCTGTTGGCGTTTCCATCTGTAGACAATGTAAGTAGTTCTGTTGGTGTTTCCATCTGTAGACAATGTAAGTAGTTCTGTTGGTGTTTTCATCTGTAGACAATGGTGTTTCCATCTGTAGACAATGTAAGTAGTTCTGTTGGTGTTTCCATCTGTAGACAATGTAAGTAGTTCTGTTGGTGCTTCCATCTGTAGACAATGTAAGTAGTTCTGTTGGTGTTTCCATCTGTAGACAATGTAAGTAGTTCTGCTAGTGTTTCCATCAGGTTAGTACATTTAGAGAAGAACTAACGAACTATGAGACAATGTAAGTAGTTCTGTTAGTGTTTCTATTAGGTTAGTAGATTTAGAGAAGAACTAACGAGCTACGAGGAATTACAAATTATCTGTCCCGAGTTAATGCATGATGTTTAACCATGTTTGCTGCCTTTATATTTTTTCACATTACCCAGAGATGAAAATCATTTGGCTTTCTCAAAAAACTGTTTCTGTCTGTTTTGTTTAATAATTTTTTTACAGCATTAACCACCTACCCTTCAAGAGTGGCTTTATCGAGAGTCTTTATCTCCTCAAGGGTGGGACCTAGCTCGGTCGGTGGAACGCTAATTACCAGAGATACATTGGTTCGAGAGTCTTTATCTCCGCAAGGGTGGGACCTAGCTCAGTCGGTGGAACGCTAATTACCAGAGATACATTGGTTCGAGAGTCTTTATCTCCTCAAGGGTGGGACCTAGCTCAGTCGGTGGAACGCTAATTACCAGAGATACATTGGTTCGAGTGTCTTTATCTCCTCAAGGGTGGGACCTAGCTCGGTCGGTGGAACGCTAATTACCAGAGATACATTGGTTCGAGAGTCTTTATCTCCTCAAGGGTGGGACCTAGCTCGGTCGGTGGAACGCTAATTACCAGAGATACATTGGTTCGAGTGTCTTTATCTCCTCAAGGGTGGGACCTAGCTCGGTCGGTGGAACGCTAATTACCAGAGATACATTGGTTCGAGAGTCTTTATCTCCTCAAGGGTGGGACCTAGCTCGGTCGGTGGAACGCTAATTACCAGAGATACATTGGTTCGAGAGTCTTTATCTCCGCAAGGGTGGGACCTAGCTCAGTCGGTGGAACGCTAATTACCAGAGATACATTGGTTCGAGAGTCTTTATCTCCTCAAGGGTGGGACCTAGCTCAGTCGGTGGAACGCTAATTACCAGAGATACATTGGTTCGAGTGTCTTTATCTCCTCAAGGGTGGGACCTAGCTCGGTCGGTGGAACGCTAATTACCAGAGATACATTGGTTCGAGAGTCTTTATCTCCTCAAGGGTGGGACCTAGCTCGGTCGGTGGAACGCTAATTACCAGAGATACATTGGTTCGAGTGTCTTTATCTCCTCAAGGGTGGGACCTAGCTCGGTCGGTGGAACGCTAATTACCAGAGATACATTGGTTCGAGATTCTTTATCTCCTCAAGGGTGGGACCTAGCTCGGTCGGTGGAACGCTAATTACCAGAGATACATTGGTTCGAGAGTCTTTATCTCCTCAAGGGTGGGACCTAGCTCGGTCGGTGGAACGCTAATTACCAGAGATACATTGGTTCGAGAGTCTTTATCTCCGCAAGGGTGGGACCTAGCTCGGTCGGTGGAACGCTAATTACCAGAGATACATTGTTCGAGAGTCTTTATCTCCTCAAGGGTGGGACCTAGCTCGGTCGGTGGAACGCTAATTACCAGATACATTGGTTCGAGAGTCTTTATCTCCTCAAGGGTGGGACCTAGCTCGGTCGGTGGAACGCTAATTACCAGAGATACATTGGTTCGAGTGTCTTTATCTCCTCAAGGGTGGGACCTAGCTCGGTCGGTGGAACGCTAATTACCAGAGATACATTGGTTGGAGTGTCTTTATCTCCTCAAGGGTGGGACCTAGCTCGGTCGGTGGAACGCTAATTACCAGAGATACATTGGTTCGAGTGTCTTTATCTCCTCAAGGGTGGGACCTAGCTCGGTCGGTGGAACGCTAATTACCAGAGATACATTGGTTCGAGTGTCTTTATCTCCTCAAGGGTGGGACCTAGCTCGGTCGGTGGAACGCTAATTACCAGAGATACATTGGTTCGAGAGTCTTTATCTCCTCAAGGGTGGGACCTAGCTCGGTCGGTGGAACGCTAATTACCAGAGATACATTGTTCAAGAGTCTTTATCTCCTCAAGGGTGGGACCTAGCTCAGTCCATGGAACGCTAATTACCAGAGATACATTGTTCAAGAGTCTTTATCTCCTCAAGGGTGGGACCTAGCTCAGTCCATGGAACGCTAATTACCAGAGATACATTGGTTCGAGAGTCTTTATCTCCTCAAGGGTGGGACCTAGCTCGGTCGGTGGAACGCTAATTACCAGAGATACATTGTTCAAGAGTCTTTATCTCCTCAAGGGTGGGACCTAGCTCAGTCCATGGAACGCTAATTACCAGAGATACATTGTTCAAGAGTCTTTATCTCCTCAAGGGTGGGACCTAGCTCAGTCCATGGAACGCTAATTACCAGAGATACATTGTTCAAGAGTCTTTATCTCCTCAAGGGTGGGACCTAGCTCGGTCGGTGGAACGCTAATTACCAGAGATACATTGTTCAAGAGTCTTTATCATCTCAGTAGACTCATTCTCTTATTTTACGTGTATTTCTTGTTCCAGCCAGTGTACCACAACTGGTATATCAAATGCTGTGGTATGTGTTATCCTGTACCTGGGATATGGTACATATAAAAGCTTCCTTGCTACTAATGGAAAAATGTAGCGGGTTTTCCTCTCTTAAAATTATATGTCAAAATTACTAAATTTTTGACATCCAATAACCGATGATTAATAAATCAATGTGCTCTAGTGGTGTCATTAAACAAAACAAACAAAACATTCTCCTATTGTATTTTCCCCCCATTCCAACTAGTGCCAAGACTATCAAGGACTGTGATATGTGCTGTCCTGTATGTGGGAAAGTGCATGTAATAGATCCCTTGCTGTTAATGGAAAAATTGTAAAGGTTTACCACTAAGGCTATATGTCAGAATGACCAAATGTGACATCCAACAGCCGATGATTAATAAATCAATGTGTTCTAGTGGTGTCATTAAACAAAACAAACTTTAACTAATATACTTATAACCCTGATAACAGGACTAATTTTAATATGGGCATCCTAAAATCTGATTCCCGTAATACTGACATAATAAATGAACATCATTTGGACTCAGTTTACCACAAAATCAGTTATATTCCTGTATCATCAGTCTTTTAAAAAATCCAAGCATCTGATCTCACATCCCATGTTTATATTAGGCAACATCTATTGTACCATCATGGTTTTTTTTAACATCACATGTTTTCAAAAAGCGGTTTTATACGCAATTTGTTACATGCAAAATGGAGAAATGACGTCAACAAACATCGCAGTTTGACAGCTAGAAGTTGTAGAAGTGCTAACCAAAAATGTCTGCAGGTAGGATATGATGTGTAGAGTACACTGCCAGGTTGGTCGTATATCAGGTTTCACTCTACACTGATAGCCTAACTGCATGAAAAGAGGCAGGTTGGTCGTATATCAGGTTTCATTCTACATGTGATAGCCTAACTGCATGAAAAGAGGCAGGTTGGTCGTATATCAGGTTTCACTCTACACGTGATAGCCTAACTGCATGAAAAGAGGTATGTTAGTATCACATTTCCACTAATTATGATATAATTATAGTTATGGTATCTCTACTACACTAGGAAGTGCATATAAAAGATCCCTTGCTGCATTAGGAAAAATGTAGCAGGTTTCCTCTGATGACTACGAGTCATAATTACCAAATGCTTGACATCCAATAGCCAATGATTAATTAATCAATGTGCTCTAGTGGTGTCATTAAACAAAACAAACTTTTTAACTCTACTACACTAATTGTCTGTGTGGATGATAGAAATGACCTAACACTTTAACAAGGTGATAGATGTGTTTCATCAGTTAGCGTGATTTCCCCTTCACAATGTTCAGTAATCACGGGGTTCAGTAACAATACGTAACACATGATTTCCCCTTCACAATGTTTCGGTAATCACAGGGGTAAGTAACAATACGTAACACGTGATTTGCCCTTCACAATGTTTCGGTAATCACGGGGTTCAATAACAATGCGTAACACGTGATTTCCCCTTCACAATGTTTCGGTAATCACAGGGGTAAGTAACAATACGTAACACGTGATTTCCCCTTCACAATGTTTCGGTAATCACAGGGGTAAGTAACAATACGTAACACGTGATTTCCCCTTCACAATGTTCGGTAATCACAGGGGTAAGTAACAATACGTAACACGTGATTTCCCCTTCACAATGTTTCGGTAATCACGGGGTTCAGTAACAATACGTAACACGTGATTTCCCTTTCACAATGTTTCAGTAATCACGGAGTTCAGTAACAATACGTAACACGTGATTTCCCCTTCACAATGTTTCAGTAATCACGGAGTTCAGTAACAATACGTAACACGTGATTTCCCCTTCACAATGTTCGGTAATCACAGGGGTAAGTAACAATACGTAACACGTGATTTCCCCTTCACAATGTTTCGGTAATCACGGGGTTCAGTAACAATACGTAACACGTGATTTCCCTTTCACAATGTTTCAGTAATCATGGAGTTCAGTAACAATACGTAACACGTGATTTCCCCTTCACAATGTTTCGGTAATCACAGAGGTATGTAACAATACATAACACGTGATTTCCCCTTCACAATGTTTCGGTAATCACGGGGTTCAGTAACAATACGTAACACGTGATTTCCCCTTCACAATGTTTCAGTAATCACGGGGTTCAGTAACAATACGTAACACGTGATTTCCCCTTCACAATGTTTCGGTAATCACAGGGGTAAGTAACAATACGTAACACGTGATTTCCCCTTCACAATGTTTCGGTAATCACGGGGTTCAGTAACAATATGTAACACGTGATTTCCCCTTCACAATGTTTCGGTAATCACGGGGTAAGTAACAATACGTAACACGTGATTTGCCCTTCACAATGTTTCGGTAATCACAGGGGTAAGTAACAATACGTAACACGTGATTTGCCCTTCACAATGTTTCGGTAATCACAGGGGTAAGTAACAATACGTAACAAGTGATTTGCCCTTCACAATGTTTCGGTAATCACAGGGGTAAGTAACAATACGTAACACGTGATTTGCCCTTCACAATGTTTCGGTAATCACGGAGTTCAGTAACAATACGTAACACGTGATTTGCCCTTCACAATGTTTCAGTAATCACGGGGTTCAGTAACAATACGTAACACGTGATTTCCCCTTCACAATGTTTCGGTAATCACAGGGGTAAGTAACAATACGTAACACGTGATTTGCCCTTCACAATGTTTCGATAATCACGGAGTTATGTGCTTTGTACCAGATACCCTCTAATGGTATCGAGCAGCCAATCACTCACTGTGTATTTTGATGGTGTGTTGTGTGCACTGAAAACATTTTCTGTCGTAAAAGAAAATGCAATTAGAGGGAATACGGAGCTATTTAAGCCTGGTCTCTTATTTGTCTCGGGAGAATATCCAATATCGGTCTCTTTCGACACGGCCTGTACTTTAGAAATCAATACTGGTCACCCAGTACCTGTGTCACTTTGTGTATTACATGCAGTGGTAGCTAGTGACATTTGCAGGAAACCTCTCGATGTACTGAAAGTGGTAAATGCCAAGTATGTATTCAATGGACGAGCAAGGGAAGCCATTTTAGAGTTTATCGGTTAATTGACACCTTTCTGAAATGGTGTTGAAAAATATATAATTAATTTTAAATGTAGGGATCGAACTGAATCTCTAGTATTTGGTGCATTTTATAAGACTTGTACTCCACTGCTAGGGGCAGTCTTTATACTTGTTTTATAAGACTTGTACTCCACTGCTAGGGGCAGTCTTTATACATGTTTTATAGGACTTGTACTCCACTGCTAGGGGCAGTCTTTATACATGTTTTATAAGACTTGTACTCGACTGCTAGGGGCAGTCGTTATACATGTTTTATAAGACTTGTACTCCACTGCTAGGGGCAGTCGTTATACATGTTTTATAGGACTTGTACTCCACTGCTAGGGGCAGTCTTTATACATGTTTTATAGGACTTGTACTCCACTGCTAGGGGCAGTCGTTATACATGTTTTATAGGACTTGTACTCCACTGCTAGGGGCAGTCTTTATACATGTTTTATAAGACTTGTACTCGACTGCTAGGGGCAGTCGTTATACATGTTTTATAAGACTTGTACTCCACTGCTAGGGGCAGTCGTTATACATGTTTTATAGGACTTGTACTCCACTGCTAGGGGCAGTCTTTATACATGTTTTATAGGACTTGTACTCCACTGCTAGGGGCAGTCGTTATACATGTTTTATAAGACTTGTACTCCACTGCTAGGGGCAGTCGTTATACATGTTTTATAGGACTTGTACTCCACTGCTAGGGGCAGTCTTTATACATGTTTTATAGGACTTGTACTCCACTGCTAGGGGCAGTCGTTATACATGTTTTATAGGACTTGTACTCCACTGCTAGGGGCAGTCGTTATACATGTTTTATAAGACTTGTACTCCACTGCTAGGGGCAGTCGTTATACATGTTTTTGAGATGTAATTATATTGTTTTTAAACCTGTAGCCATACATTTAGGACATTCCAGAAAATTCATTGGTCTACACTTTATAATAGACTTTCCTAATAAACAACATGTTTGGGTGGCAGTGTGATGATCAAATAGGAAATCCATAAATAAAAAATACCCGTTTGGGTATAAATGTAATGATTGATTATGAAATCCATAACTTAATAGTACTTTCCTAACCCACAACATGATTGAATAGTACTTCCCTAACACACACGTTTTGATCAGTCACAGAATCCATAACTTAATTAATATCAGTAGTACTTCCTCAACACATAACATGATTGAATAGTACTTCCCTAACACAGAACATGATTGAATAGTACTTTCTTAACTCAACATGTTGGATAACAGTGTGATGATCACAGCCATAATTGAATAGCAACACCTGCAATTAAAAAAATGACAATGTCCAAAAAATAAAATGCAGAGTGGTTTCACTGTGTATATCTAAAATTACAATGGGTTCAATAGAGATGCACAAGATACACCAATGTATTCAGAATGGCAATATCTAAACTTACAGTGTATTCAGCAGAGACATATGAAATACCCTGGTGTACACAGAATGGCAATATCTAAACTTACTGTGTATTCAGCAGAGACACATGAAATACCCAGGTGTACACAGAATGGCAATATCAAAACTTACTGTGTATTCAGCAGAGACATATGAAATACCCTGGTGTACACGGAATGGCAATATCTAAACTTACTGTGTATTCAGCAGAGACACATGAAATACCCAGGTGTACACAGAATGGCAATATCAAAACTTACTGTGTATTCAGCAGAGACATATGAAATACCCTGGTGTACACGGAATGGCAATATCTAAACTTACTGTGTATTCAGCAGAGACATATGAAATACCCAGGTGTACACAGAATGCCTGATTAGACCGATTTCACCAAGCTGTGATCTCTGAACAGGACTCTATGATGTTACACAGCTGCTGGAAACAATGCTTTTAGCTTAATAGTGTCAGAAAATGTCCATGTGGATGTGTGAAGTAGCTTGCTAATTACCATGATTACTAAATCAATGATGTCTCTCTTCCAGGGCTCTGTATGATGACTGGCGCTTTGTGCTTGGCAGCTTACTCCAGCCCATTCCATTTCCTGATGAGTAAGTAAAACAAGTTGTTAACTCTCACCTCTTACACCATACCTTAGACTGAAAAACAGAAATGTGTGCAAATACATTTTGCATAATACACACCCAATCCTATGTTCTGTCCCAAGTCAAGTCCCTGGCTGTCCAGAGACAGGACCCAGGATAGACATGCTCGAAACCTTAGTGGTATATGAGCATGTTAAAATTAGCCATCACCACCAATCCTATGTTGTAAAATGTTTATACACTCATTGTTTTAATTGCAGATACCAACAGCTGTTCACAAAATCTACACATCACCCTCTATTTTGTTTTTGTTTAGTTTTTTGGCGTAGTTTTTTTTTAAGACTCCACCAAGTGCATGCAATATATCTTTTTGCCTAATATATTTTATCTCGTAGCGTACATCAAATTTTGACGTACTATTTTCTGCTAGCCTCCATCATCATTCATTTCAACTCATTATCGTGCTTATATCCAATTAAGGTTCAAGCATGCTGTCCTGGGCACACACCTCCGCTATCTGGGCTGTCTGTCCAGGACAGTGAGTTAGTTGTTACTTGGTTAGTGGTTAGTGAGAGAGAGAAGAGGGTATAGTGGCCTTACACCTACCCATTGATCCCTTAAGAACTCGCTCTGGGTTGGAGTCGGTACTGGGCTATGAACCCTGTACCTACCAGCCTTTAGTCCGATGGCTTAACCACTGCGCCATTGAGGCCGGTCTCTATCCTCAGCTAGCTTCCATCAATCAAATGCCTTACTACATCTTTATCAAAATACTCTAGAGTATGTCCTATCTTTTTCACCAACTTTGTCTGAGATAATATGGGGGTTTTTTCTATAGCTTGAAAAAACAATTGTTGGGGGAGGGTATATAAATTTTGTTATGGCTTTATGTTCAAGCTGTTGTGTTCAGTTTATATAAAACTGTTTTGTTTCTGTTTTCAGTGCAATTGCAGATGAGGTCTTCACATCGTAAGTACTGTTTGTATCTAGATATTAATGGCTTTTGTCTCACAATATAGAGATATTACTTTTTTTAAGGCAGTGACGGAATCAACATTTATGTTTAGCTCGAACATTAAATATTTGCATTTATGTCTATTTCTCATGAACTATAAGTACCTAGACCAATGAAACTTGGTTTATTGTTGCATCTATGAATATTCATCTTCATGCATGTCAATTGTTTTGTTTTAATTTTAAAACTTTTATTTTTAATTAAATTGCTGAGTTTAGCTTAGTGTTAAAATTGTTTTTATTTTGTTCCATTTTTCATAAACTTGGTTTATAGTTGCATCTATGAATGTTCATAATAACCCTGAAAGTAAAAGCTGGATGATATTAGCCATGGTCTTTATGGTAATAAACCAGATGTGAATGTTCACAACTGGTATTCCTTTTTATGGGAAAAGGAATATAAAAGATCCAGCCAACCTTAGTTGGTGTAGTGGTACTGGCTTTACCTCCCGGTACTGGCTTCACCTCTTGGTACTGGCTTCACCTCCCGGTACTGGCTTCACCTCCCGGTACTGGCTTCACCTCCCGGTACTGGCTTCACCTCCCGGTACTGACTTCACCTCCCGGTACTGGCTTCACCTCCCGGTCCTGGCTCCAGGTACTGGCTTCACCTCCCGGTCCTGGCTCCAGGTACTGGCTTCACCTCCCGGTACTGGCTTCACCTCCCGGTACTGGCTTCACCTCCCGGTACTGGCTTCACCTCCCGGTACTGGCTTCACCTCCCGGTCCTGGCTTCACCTCCCGGTACTGGCTTCACCTCCCGGTACTGGCTTCACCTCCCGGTACTGGCTTCACCTCTTGGTACTGGCTTCACCTCCCGGTACTGGCTTCACCTCCCGGTACTGGCTTCACCTCCCGGTCCTGGCTTCACCTCCCGGTCCTGGCTCCAGGTACTGGCTTCACCTCCCGGTCCTGGCTCCAGGTACTGGCTTCACCTCCCGGTACTGGCTTCACCTCCCGGTACTGGCTTCACCTCTTGGTACTGGCTTCACCTCCCGGTACTGGCTTCACCTCCCGGTACTGGCTTCACCTCCCGGTACTGGCTTCACCTCCCGGTCCTGGCTTCACCTCCCGGTCCTGGCTCCAGGTACTGGCTTCACCTCCCGGTCCTGGCTCCAGGTACTGGCTTCACCTCCCGGTACTGGCTTCACCTCTTGGTACTGGCTTCACCTCCCGGTACTGGCTTCACCTCCCGGTACTGGCTTCACCTCCCGGTACTGGCTTCACCTCCCGGTACTGGCTTCACCTCCCGGTACTGGCTTCACCTCCCGGTACTGGCTTCACCTCCCGGTCCTGGCTCCAGGTACTGGCTTCACCTCCCGGTCCTGGCTTCACCTCCCGGTACTGGCTTCACCTCCCGGTACTGGCTTCACCTCCCGGTACTGGCTTCACCTCCCGGTACTGGCTTCACCTCCCGGTCCTGGCTTCACCTCCCGGTCCTGGCTTCACCTCCCGGTCCTGGCTCCAGGTACTGGCTTCACCTCCCGGTCCTGGCTTCACCTCCCGGTACTGGCTTCACCTCCCGGTACTGGCTTCACCTCCCGGTACTGGCTCCAGGTCACCTCCCGGCTGGCTTCACCTCCAGGTACTGGCTTCACCTCCCGGTACTGGCTCCAGGTCCTGGCTTCACCTCCCGGTCCTGGCTTCACCTCCCGGTACTGGCTTCACCTCCCGGTACTGGCTTCACCTCCCGGTACTGGCTCCAGGTACTGGCTTCACCTCCCGGTACTGGCTCCAGGTACTGGCTTCACCTCCCGGTCCTGGCTTCACCTCCCGGTCCTGGCTCCAGGTACTGGCTTCACCTCCCGGTACTGGCTTCACCTCCCGGTCCTGGCTCCAGGTACTGGCTTCACCTCCCGGTCCTGGCTCCAGGTACTGGCTTCACCTCCCGGTACTGGCTTCACCTCCCGGTCCTGGCTCCAGGTACTGGCTTCACCTCCCGGTCCTGGCTCCAGGTACTGGCTTCACCTCCCGGTACTGGCTTCACCTCCCGGTCCTGGCTTCACCTCCCGGTACTGGCTTCACCTCCCGGTACTGGCTTCACCTCCCGGTACTGGCTTCACCTCCCGGTACTGGCTTCACCTCCCGGTACTGGCTCCAGGTACTGGCTTCAGGTACTGGCTTCACCTCCCGGTACTGGCTCCAGGTCCTGGCTTCACCTCCCGGTCCTGGCTTCACCTCCCGGTACTGGCTTCACCTCCCGGTACTGGCTTCACCTCCCGGTACTGGCTCCAGGTACTGGCTTCACCTCCCGGTACTGGCTCCAGGTACTGGCTTCACCTCCCGGTCCTGGCTTCACCTCCCGGTCCTGGCTCCAGGTACTGGCTTCACCTCCCGGTACTGGCTTCACCTCCCGGTCCTGGCTCCAGGTACTGGCTTCACCTCCCGGTCCTGGCTCCAGGTACTGGCTTCACCTCCCGGTCCTGGCTTCACCTCCCGGTCCTGGCTCCAGGTACTGGCTTCACCTCCCGGTCCTGGCTCCAGGTACTGGCTTCACCTCCCGGTACTGGCTTCACCTCCCGGTACTGGCTTCACCTCCCGGTACTGGCTTCACCTCCCGGTACTGGCTTCACCTCCCGGTACTGGCTTCACCTCCCGGTACTGGCTTCACCTCCCGGTACTGGCTTCACCTCCCGGTACTGGCTTCACCTCCCGGTACTGGCTTCACCTCCCGGTACTGGCTTCACCTCCCGGTACTGGCTTCACCTCCCGGTACTGGCTTCACCTCCCGGTCCTGGCTCCAGGTACTGGCTTCACCTCCCGGTACTGGCTTCACCTCCCGGTACTGGCTTCACCTCCCGGTACTGGCTTCACCTCCCGGTACTGGCTTCACCTCCCGGTCCTGGCTTCACCTCCCGGTACTGGCTTCACCTCCCGGTCCTGGCTTCACCTCCCGGTACTGGCTTCACCTCCCGGTACTGGCTTCACCTCCCGGTCCTGGCTTCACCTCCCGGTACTGGCTTCACCTCCCGGTACTGGCTTCACCTCCCGGTACTGGCTTCACCTCCCGGTACTGGCTTCACCTCCCGGTACTGGCTTCACCTCCCGGTCCTGGCTTCACCTCCCTGGCTTCACCTCCCGGTACTGGCTTCACCTCCCGGTACTGGCTTCACCTCCCGGTCCTGGCTTCACCTCCCGGTCCTGGCTCCAGGTACTGGCTTCACCTCCCGGTCCTGGCTCCAGGTACTGGCTTCACCTCCCGGTACTGGCTCCAGGTACTGGCTTCACCTCCCGGTACTGGCTTCACCTCCCGGTACTGGCTTCACCTCCCGGTCCTGGCTCCAGGTACTGGCTTCACCTCCCGGTACTGGCTCCAGGTACTGACTTCACCTCCCAGTACTGGCTCCAGGTACTGGCTTCACCTCCCAGTACTGGCTCCAGGTACTGACTTCACCTCCCGGTACTGACTTCACCTCCCGGTACTGGCTTCACCTCCAGGTACTGACTTCACCTCCCGGTACTGACTTCACCTTCCGGTACTCGCTTCACCTCCTGGTACTGACTTCACCTCCCAGTACTGGCTTCACCTCCTGGTACTGACTTCACCTGCCAGTACTGGCTTCACCTCCTGGTACTGACTTCACCTGCCAGTACTGGCTTCACCTCCTGGTACTGACTTCACCTCCCGGTACTGGCTTCACCTGGTACTGGCTTCTGGCTCCCACCCAGAGTGAATTTAACGACTCTATATGTAAGGCCACTACACCAATTTCTCTCTCACTGTCCACCAACAACTAACTACTAACCCACGGTACTGGCTTCACCTCCTGGTACTGACTTCACCTCCCGGTACTGGCTTCACCTCCTGGTACTGGCTTCTGGCTCCCACCCAGAGTGAATTTAACGACTCTATATGTAAGGCCACTACACCAATTTCTCTCTCACTGTCCACCAACAACTAACTACTAACCCACGGTACTGGCTTCACCTCCTGGTACTGGCTTCTGGCTCCCACCCAGAGTGAATTTAACAACTCTATATGTAAGGCCACTACACCAATTTCTCTCTCACTGTCCACCAACAACTAACTACTAACCCACGGTACTGGCTTCACCTCCTGGTACTGGCTTCTGGCTCCCACCCAGAGTGAATTTAACGACTCTATATGTAAGGCCACTACACCAATTTCTCTCTTACTGTCCACCAACAACTAACTACTAACCCACTGTCATGCTTGAACCGTAATTGGATATAAGCTTGCAAACAAATATGAATGAATGAATAAAATATCCATTTCTGCTGATGATAAAATGTAGCAGGTTTTTCTTCTGGCATCCAATAACGGCATGTTGATTTATTAATCAATGTACTCTAATTCAGGGTGTCATTAAACAAATAATTCTTGTGAGTCTCACAGTGACAGTAATTTGCCTGGGTGATGTTTTGAGTCTCACAGTGACAGTAATTTGCCTGGGTGATGTTTTGAGTCTCACAGTGACAGTAATTTGCCTGGGTGATGTTTTGAGTCTCACAGTGACAGTAATTTTCCTGGGTGATGTTTTGAGTCTCACAGTGACAGTAATTTTCCTGGGTGATGTTTTGAGTCTCACAGTGACAGTAATTTGCCTGGGTGATGTTTTGAGTCTCACAGTGACAGTAATTTGCCTGGGTGATGTTTTGAGTCTCACAGTGACAGTAATTTGCCTGGGTGATGTTTTGATTCTCACAGTGACAGTAATTTGCCTGGGTGATGTTTTGAGTCTCACAGTGACAGTAATTTGCCTGGGTGATGTTTTGAGTCTCACAGTGACAGTAATTTGCCTGGGTGATGTTTTGAGTTTCACAGTCACAGTAATTTGCCTGGGTGATGGTAATTAATTAAGTATAGTCTGAAAGCAGCATGCCAATAATAGATAATAGAGATGAGATGTAACATTAACTATGATCACATGCCTGCATGCAAGAGGCATAATGGCAGATTAATCAGGTATTAACTATTTACTGTGGTGAGGGAAAATTAAATGGCTAATATTAACTGCAGTGATGGAAGATTAAATAGGTAATGTTAACTGGTGATGTATTATTAAATGGATAATATTAACTGGTGATGTAATATTAAATGGGTAATATTATGTGGTGATGTAATATTAAATAGGTAATATTAATTTTGGTAATGGAAGATTAAATGAGTAATGTTAACTGGTCAATGTAATATTAAATGGGTAATATTAACTGGTGATGTAACATTAAATGGGTAATATTAAGTGGTGATGTAACATTAAATGGGTAATATTAAGTGGTGATGTAATATTAAATGGATAATATTAATTTTGGTAATGGAAGATTAAATAGGTGACGTTAACTGGTGATGTAACATTAAATGGTTAATATTAAGTGGTGATGTAATATTAAATGGGTGATATTAATTTTGGTAATGGAAGGTTAAATAGGCGACGTTAACTGGTGATGTAATAAAGATTAGTTGGGTAATGTTAACTGTGGTGATGGAAGATTGGTTGTGGTGATGGAAGATTGGTCGGGTAATGTTAACTGTGGTGATAAGTTTGGTCGGGTAATGTTAACTGGTGATGAGATTGGTCGGGTAATGTTAACTGTGGTGATGAGATTGGTCGGGTAATGTTAACTGTGGTGATGGATGATTAGTTGGCTGATGTTAACTGTAATGGTGTAAAGTTAAACATGTAATGTTAACTGTGGTGATGAAAGATTGGTTGGGTGATGTTAACTGTGGTGATGGAAGATTGGTTGGGTGATGTTAACTGTGGTGATTAAACATTGGTTGGGTGATGTTAAATGTGGTGGTGTAAGCTTAGACATGTAGTGTTGACTGTGGTGATGAAACATAGTAGGGTAATGTTAACTGGTGATGGATGATTAGTTGGCTGATATTAACTGTAATGGTGTAAAGTTAAAAATGTAATGTTAACTGTGATGATGGAAGATTAAATATATAGCATTGACTGTGATGATAAAATATTTGTCAAGTAATGTTAACTGTGATGATGGAAGATTTGTCAAGTAATGTTAACTGTGATGATGGAAGATTTGTCAAGTAATGTTAACTGTGGCGATGAAAGATTTGTCAAGTAATGTTAACTCTGGTGATAAAAGGTTTGTCAATTAATGTTAACTGTGGTGATGGAAAATCGACTGGGTAATGATAACTGAGTTGAGACCAGTGTGCCATTAGCCAGAAGCCGCAATAACAAATGGCTCTAGTATGTTAATGGTCGGCTTGAGAGAAAGGTTGTGTCTAGTGCTATATATTCTGTGCTGTATAAAATACCGAGATTGGTACGAGATGTTTCAGAAAATTGGTTGAGCGATGTTAAATGTGGTTTAAAAACATTGTTGTTTATAGTGCACTGAAGTCGGCATTCTAAAAGAGAAAAAATCCCAGTAATCTGTAAGAGCCATAATGGAAGATTGGCTGGGTGATGGTGATTGCCTGGACATGAAATATTGCAGCTTCACAGAATCAAAAACATTCCATAAATAATTCTTACTTGTGTCTTTTTTTTTTAATTGGATGGACTCGGTGCAGATCAGTTTATTCATTCATTTTTTAAAATGTTTTTAAAATTTATTTTTTAAAGTGCTTCTATTTGATTAAGGTTAAAGCATGCTGTCCTGTGGAATCACCCTGGCTATCTGGAATGTTGTATTTTAGCTAGGTTTTTTTATGTTGTTTTTTAACGACACCACTAGAGCCAGAGCCAGTTTATCCTAGTAGTACGTGTAGCACGTGCTATGGGCCCCGCAGTGATGTGTACATTTACCTTTCCCAGGTAATTTTTTCCCCTCTCCCCGAGAGGGTTGCAAAATATATATCCTGGAAAGGGGCCCTACTGTTATTTGTGCTACAGGCCCCGCAGTGATGTGTTGCAAAATATATATCCTGGGAAGGGGCCCTACTGTTATTTGTGCTACAGGCCCCGCAGTGATGTGTTGCAAAATATATATCCTGGGAAGGGGCCCTACTGTTATTTGTGCTACAGGCCCCGCAGTGATGTGTTGCAAAATATATATCCTGGGAAGGGGCCCTACTGTTATTTGTGCTACAGGCCCCGCAGTGATGTGTTGCAAAATATATATCCTGGGAAGGGGCCCTACTGTTATTTGTGCTACAGGCCCCGCAGTGATGGGTTGCAAAATATATATCCTGGGAAGGGGCCCTACTGTTATTTGTGCTACAGGTCCCGCAGTGATGGGTTGCAAAATATATATCCTGGGAAGGGGCCCTACTGTTATTTGTGCTACAGGCCCCGCAGTGATGGGTTGCAAAATATATATCCTGGGAAGGGGCCCTACTGTTATTTGTGCTACAGGCCCCACAGTGATGTGTTACAAAATATATATCCTGGGAAGGGGCCCTACTGTTATTTGTGCTACAGGCCCCGCGGATCCTTAAACCAGCTCTGACTAGAGCACGTTAATTTATTAATCATCGACTATTGGATGTCAAACATTTGGTAATTTTTGCTTATAGTCTAGGGAGATAACCTGCTACATTTTCCATTAGTAGCAAGGGATCATTTTTATGCAGACAGGATAGTACATACCACAGCCTTTTTATATACCAATCATAGTTCCCTGGCTGGAACAAGAAATAGCCCAATTGAATCCTAAATCAACAGCGCTTTGTCACGCCCTGTCTTAGTTAAGAGTTTATGGTGAATGATCACAACAGCACTTTGTCGCGCCACGTCTTAGTTAAGAGTTTACGGTGAATTATCACAACAGCACTTTGACCACTGGACTAAGTCGCACCCTGTCTTAGTTAAGAGTTTAAGGTGAATTATCACAACAGCACTTTGACCACTGGGCTAAGTCGCGCCCCGTCTTAGTTAAGAGTTTACGGTGAATTATCACAACAATGCTTTGACCACTGGGCTAAGTCGCACCCCGTCTTAGTTAAGAGTTTACGGTGAATTATCACAACAATGCTTTGACCACTGGGCTAAGTCGCGCCCCGTCTTAGTTAAGAGTTTATGGTGAATTATCACAACAGCGCTTTGACCACTGGGCTAAGTCGCACCCTGTCTTAGTTAAGAGTTTACAGTGAATTATGACAACAGCGCTTTGACCATTGGGCTAATTCGCGCCCTGTCTTAGTTAAGAGTTTAAGTTGAATTATCACAACAGCGCTTTGTCATGCCCTGTCTTAGTTAAGAGTTTACGGTGAATTATCACAACAGCACTTTGACCACTGGACTAAGTCGCACCCTGTCTTAGTTAAGAGTTTAAGGTGAATTATCACAACAGCACTTTGACCACTGGGCTAAGTCGCGCCCCGTCTTAGTTAAGAGTTTACGGTGAATTATCACAACAATGCTTTGACCACTGGGCTAAGTCGCACCCCGTCTTAGTTAAGAGTTTACGGTGAATTATCACAACAATGCTTTGACCACTGGGCTAAGTCGCGCCCCGTCTTAGTTAAGAGTTTACATATGAGTTATCACAACAGCACTTTGACCACTGGGCTAAGTCGCACCCGGTATTAGTTAAGAGTTTACATTGAGTTATCACAACAGCGCTTTGACCACTGGGCTAAGTCGCGCCACGTCTTAGTTAAGAGTTTACGGTGAATTATCACAGCAGCGCTTTGTCATGCCCTGTCTTAGTTAAGAGTTTACATTGAGTTATCACAACAGCGCTTTGACCACTGGGCTAAGTCGCGCCCTGTCTTAGTTAAGAGTTTATGGTGAATTATCACAACAGCGCTTTGACCACTGGGCTAAGTCGCGCCCCGTCTTAGTTAAGAGTTTACGGTGAATTATCACAACAGCACTTTGACCACTGGGCTAAGTTGCGCCCTGTCTTAGTTAAGAGTTTACATTGAGTTATCACAACAGCACTTTGACCACTGGGCTAAGTCGCACCCGGTCTTAGTTAAGAGTTTACATTGAGTTATCACAACAGCACTTTGACCACTGGGCTAAGTCGCACCCTGTCTTAGTTAAGAGTTTACGATGAATTATCACAACAGCACTTTGACCACTGGGCTAAGTCGCGCCCCGTCTTAGTTAAGTGTTTACGGTGAATTATCACAACAGCACTTTGACCACTGGACTAAGTCGCACCCTGTCTTAGTTAAGAGTTTAAGGTGAATTATCACAACAGCACTTTGACCACTGGGCTAAGTCGCGCCCCGTCTTAGTTAAGAGTTTACGGTGAATTATCACAACAATGCTTTGACCACTGGGCTAAGTCGCGCCCCGTCTTAGTTAAGAGTTTATGGTGAATTATCACAACAGCGCTTTGACCACTGGGCTAAGTTGCACCCTGTCTTAGTTAAGAGTTTCCGGTGAATTATCACAACAGCGCTTTGACCACTGGGCTAAGTCGCACCCTGTCTTAGTTAAGAGTTTCCGGTGAATTATGACAACAGCGCTTTGACCACTGGGCTAAGTCGCGCCCCGTCTTAGTTAAGAGTTTACATTGAGTTATCACAACAGCACTTTGACCACTGGGCTAAGTCGCACCCTGTCTTAGTTAAGAGTTTACATTGAGTTATCACAACAGCACTTTGACCACTGGGCTAAGTCGCACCCGGTATTAGTTAAGAGTTTACATTGAGTTATCACAACAGCGCTTTGACCACTGGGCTAAGTCGCGCCACATCTTAGTTAAGAGTTTACGGTGAATTATCACAGCAGCGCTTTGTCATGCCCTGTCTTAGTTAAGAGTTTACATTGAGTTATCACAACAGCGCTTTGACCACTGGGCTAAGTCGCGCCCTGTCTTAGTTAAGAGTTTACGGTGAATTATCACAACAGCGCTTTGACCACTGGGCTAAGTCGCGCCCTGTCTTAGTTAAGAGTTTACAGTGAATTATCACAACAGCGCTTTGACCACTGGGCTAAGTCGTGCCACGTCTTAGTTAAGAGTTTACGGTGAATTATCACAACAGCGCTTTGACCACTGGGCTAAGTTGCGCCCCGTCTTAGTTAAGAGTTTACGGTGAATTATCACAACAGCGCTTTGACCACTGGGCTAAGTCACGCCCTGTCTTAGTTAAAAGTTTGCAGTGAATTATCAGCAGTAAAACATTCCATAAAAGATGTTTTAATTATTTTAATTCCTTTCAGCTGTTAAACTGTTTCTGTCCCTTTTTTATTTAAATATACCAGTGATGCTGGATTCATTTTTAAAATTTATTTTTGTATTCATGAATAAATATTTAAGTTTGAAGAATGCTGTACTAGGCATACATCTTGGCTGATTGTTGCTATTAGTGATGAGTGAGAGAGAACTTGGTGTAGTAACCATACTCCACCCCGAAGTTGACAGAATCTAGCTCCTTCAGTGGAGCACTCGCTCTCGGCACTTGGGTCAGAGGATCGAGTCTACTCTGTGGACCCATTCTCTGTTTGGGTTTTATCCTGCCTTAACCATTGTCCCATGAGCGGCATATCAGAGGCCATGGTGGCATATCAGAGGTCATGGTGGCATATCAGAGGCCATGGTGGCAAGGAACATATAAAAAATCCCTTGCTGCTAATGGAAAATAATGCTGCAGGTTGAAAACTATCAGAATAATAGCTGATGATTAAACAATCAATTGTCTCTAGTGGTGTTGTTAAACAAAACACACTTTTAACTTTACACCACCTGATGCTCAGTCAATCGGGGATCGATTCCCATGGGTGGGCCCATTGGGCTATTTCTCGTTCCAGCCAGTGCTCCACAACTGGTATATCAAAGGTCATAGTGTGTGCTGTC
Source organism: Gigantopelta aegis (assembly GCF_016097555.1). Lineage (NCBI taxonomy): Eukaryota > Metazoa > Mollusca > Gastropoda > Neomphalida > Peltospiridae > Gigantopelta > Gigantopelta aegis. Next base: position 59,639,618 of record NC_054712.1, on the reverse strand, counting down.
CTGTCTGTGGGAAGTGAATATAAAAGATCCCTTGCTACTAATGGAAAAATGTAGCGGGTTTCCTCTCTAATGATTAACAAAATTAATCAGTATGCTCTAGTGGTGTAATTTAATAAAGCCAACTTTAACTTTCCACCACCCCACTGAACTGTAGTCTCTCTGGGTTAAGCAGGTACTGGTATACGAACCCAGGACCCACGAGCCTTCAGTCCGAGAGCCTAACCACTGCTCCAATACAGGATGATGAGATGCAATGCTAATTCATAATCGTTAATGTATTACTATCAGACGGTTTGTTGTGAGAAAGGAAAGATGGTCAATTCTTCGGATATTTTGTATCGATGCATTAATCTGTAAAGTATTACCAGTTGTCATGGAAACTGTTATCTCGAGAATTCTAAACCCTTTAAAGGTATTTCTGCAATAACGTGTGTGTCTCATTAGGATATAGTGCTGTGTTCACCACAGATGTATTTGCTATCAGACAAGCAGTTTAGTTACTTCTGGTAGGACAAAAACGGCCTACTGTAAACATTACCGTAATTTAAATAATCTGAGCTTCGTTTTGTCTGACAGGACTGTGCCAAAACAGATCAATACAGTTCAATACAGTTCGTTTGCTTCAACATTGTTTATGGTCTGTGAGCTCAAGATAGTAGAGATTATATTAATCCAAAGGTCATTAGTTCGAATCCTCTTAACAGCTATGTATCATTTGTTTGTGGATGTTTAGTACCTTGTAGAAAAGGATAGGGATATTTGTCTGATAAAACCTTATCACATTTTGAACTGCAGATATTTCGTGTCTAACATTTGGTTACTTTAACCGTTGGTTAAGTGAGAAAGAGAGAGAGAGAAAAACCCCAGAGGGAAAGAGAGACAAAGGGATAATAGACAGAAAGAGAAAGAAGAAACTCACATATTAGTATAACAGGGCTAGCTCTGGATAAGCAGAAAATTTCGCCAAATTATTTATTAAACTTTAAAAATGGTAAAAACCGAGTTATTTCCTAACAAAATAGCAATAATTGCATGAAATTATTTCACCAAATTAAAATAAAAATCGCCAATTGTTTTCAAAATTCGCAATTGGTGTAACAAAGCCCGTGGTATGTACTATCCTGTCTGTGGGATGGTGCATAAAAAAATCACTTGCTGCTAATTGAAAAGAATAGCCCATGAAATGGCGACAGTGGGTTTCCTCTATCAATATCTGTGTGGTTCTTAACCATATGTCCGATGCTATGTAACCGTAGATAAAATGTGTTGAGTGCATCATTAAATGAAACATTTCCTTCATTCCTTCCTATCATGTGGTTCCAAGTAAATTATGTTAAAAATATTTCACTAATGCTGCTAGATAAACGATAACAAGCATTTTGCATTATGAAAACTTTGCTAATAAAGCAAGCAAACAAGCATTTTGCATTATGAAAATCGTACAAGATACAATCATGATATTGTATCATAATAAAACAATCATAATAAAGTTGCATGAAAACAAATAAAATTGCTAAATTTCGACAACATTCCCTGACTTATCAAAGGCTGTTGTATACAAAATATCCCATCTAGCTAGGCCATTGAAGTAGCCCATGTTTAAACAGTGGGTATCTTCTCTCTATACACTATTTGTTTCAACTGGCCTATGTTAGACATCTAATAGCCATGATTTTAATGTTGCTGTTATTGGTTATTGGTTATTTATTGTTTTTGTTACATTCCTTTCCTTTCTAATACACAGACACTCTTTTAGATCAGGAACCAGTGCTCTGCTGACAACAGCAAAGAAATAAAATTGCAGAATGCCATGTTATTAAATTACGTCAATTTAATACGTTTTAATTTTACTGTTAGTGGTTGTTTGTTGTTTTTGTTACATTCCTTTCCTTTCTAATATACAGACACTCTTTTAGATCAGGAACCAGTGCTCCACTGACAACAGCAAAGAAATAAAATTGCAGAATGCCATGTTATTAAATTACGTCAATTTAATACGTTGTTAATGCCCACCCACCCCAGTGCGTCCCTCTTTATTCCCAGCATCGTGTCTGTAACACGTAAAGTAACATTGATATTGAAGAGGCACGCTGTGATTTTGCCTGGATCACAATAAAAATGATCATAAAAATAATGGCACCATTTGAGAGTATTGATTTTCCTGCAGATGGTTCTGATTTTCTGCCATTTTTGACAGACATGATGGCTGCAGCTGCAACTCCTCACTAACAGAACATGGTAGAGATTAACTCGTATAGCAGGCCGACTCATACATTACTGGTTAATATGCCACAATACTGCTATGATCTCCAGGGTTGAAAATTAACATGGTCACCAACAGGACCAGTTGAAGGAAACTCTAATTCAACTAGCCCTCCAATTATCACATTGAAATTTAACTGCACAGCCAATATCAAAACTTGAATGCTCTTTGTTGAATAATAACCATGTGCTCACCATATATAGTCCATTTGGGCAAAAGGTAACCAATGAATTGGCGTGTAACTTCATAATATAACAACATGTTATTAAGTATAAAACCCATACCAACTCAAATAACTTTTTTTGAAAAAGAAATACCATATAAATAAAAATGTTTCTTTACAAATTACCATTAAATTATACAGATTAAATCTCATTTTTAATACAGGGGTGAAGACAAAATGCTAGAACAGCCAAGGTACATGTCACGGGTCGGTATCCCAAAAGAAACAAGATGACAACTCAGGAATCATTCATACACATTTATTTACATAACACTTCCCTCCCAACCAATACATATTGCACTTTCACGCATGTAACACATATCACATGTAAATTAAACTATGAATCACTATTAAATAGAGTAAAAATCTTTTAACCACAAAATAATACTAAAATGTCTGTCTTCCACTATTCATCACATTTCACAATTCATCATCATAAGTCACCCTCATCATCATCCTTGTCATGATCATTCACTGATCATCTTCACCATTCCCCATTATCATTATTATCATTCACTAGAATCATCACACCTCATAATGATCATTCACTGATCACCGTTGTCGTTTATCATTAATACCCCTGTCGTTCACCAGAATCACTAACCCCCTCGTCACGGTCATTCACTGATCATTTCAGTTCACCATAATCATTGGTACCCTCATCACGATCCTTCACTGATCATCTCCTCCATTCACCAGTATTACCACCATCATTCACCCGAATCAGCAACACTCTTTGTCAGGATCATTCATAGATCACCTTCGCCGTTCGTCAAAATCATTGACACCGTCGTCACGATCATTCACTGATCATCTTCTCTGTTCACCATTATCACTACCGCCATTCACCAGACTCACTCTTCGCCAACTCCCAGAATACATCATCTACGTTCGTCATCACCAGGACCCAATACACAAATACAGTGAAATACAATATACCCTAATCAAAACCATGTAATATTTATATTACCATATCAGATGTTAGACAATTTTCTCTTAATATAATGTCCGCACTTCACAAGTGTCTTAAATATTACATAAATCAGATTTACTTAAGACTTTTGTTTTGCAATGACGTTACATACAACTACTAACACATATACACAATAGTATACCACAGTTATACAACAAACAAACAAACAAAATCTACTTACGGTTGTCATCAACCCAGAGTTATACAGAATAAAATATTTCACAATATCTTAACACACAGTTTCTCTCTCAAGAACGTTATGTGACTGCCCACAACTCATTACATCTCCCAACTATATCCCCACTATGCATGCTTCACTCACAACCAAAAGTGTTCACCAATGTAAGCCCAAACCCAAGTTCTTTACAAACACCTCTGCTAGTGATTACAGTATAAAAATATAGTTTGCCTTAGCAAGCTATGACACACAGTTCAACAATATATTCTCAATTACCCAAGTATTTACAATAAATGTTCTAAAATATAATATGGTTCTTATTTTAGTACCCTTGACTTGTGACAGTATACAGGTCGACTTGTATTGTCTCTAAAGTAAACGATAATGCAGTACAAAGAGACTATAGACAGAACTGCACATGTTTTTGTAAACTAGTCTGGGAATGGCAGTCCTCTGTATCTATGCAAGAGGGATGAAATAAACTTTGTGGCGATGTAAGAGGGATGAAATAAACTTTGTGGCAATGTAAGAGGGATGAAATAAACTTTGTGGCGATGTAAGAGGGATGAAATAAACTTTGTGGCGATGTAAGAGGGATGAACTCTCCAGTAAAGGATTTACTTGAGAGTAGCTGTCCTCCTAAAGATGAGACACTAGATAAATATCGATGAAATCATCCACTGTTTTGTCAAATGCCCATTCGACTTTTCATTGTGCAGAGATACGACCCAGTGGCCTATTTCACAAAACATTGTTAGTTTACGTCTGCGACTAGCAGTTATACCAGGCATACATGTACAAGTGTTTGGCATCTATTTCACAAAGAAATTGACATCATTACAGAAGATGGAGCATTTTAAGGACAAAAGAAAATTAAATATATGTACTTTTAACTATATTTGTTGTACTATAATAGTAATAAGAATTGTGGTTTAGTTGTAGGTTTATCTTTACGTGCAGAACTAGGCTTACAATGTTTTGTGAAATTGGGCCCTGGTCAGGTATTACGGTTTTGTCGTTAAAGAAGATTTAACATATGCAGTTTGATTGTAATTTGTAAAGACTTTTTTAAAATTTATTTACAATGAACTGTTTCTCCAAAAAATGTTATTTGAGATGGTATGGGTTTAAAACTTAATAAATTAATATATATTGAAGTTACACAAATGGACAATAGATGCAAAATTAATATTTTCTGCCTCAGTAAACTGTGTGTGTGGTTGTGCATGCACACGTTTGCATTTAATTTGTAAATGCTACAATAGTAGACTACTAATAAAATAAATATCGAAATAAAAATAAATGTGTGAAAAAAAAACAAAGAAGCAAACATTTTACCAAAATATATAATGTACTTTGTTATCATATGACAAAGCATAAAAGCGAACTTGTTGTTTAATACAATAATCTTTGGACCGTTGTGTCATCATGATTTTGTCCCAGAATAATGTAAGCTAATTAAATATGATTAATTTTTACAATGACATTGAATAACAATTGTCAAAAAATAGGTCTACTAGATAGGCTAATTATGGCATATCCAGTCCATTCCAATAAGCCTATGACTTCCAGATTTAAAAAAATACATGTAGTGTCTGCAATACGTTTTGAGCTTTATTTTTTAAAAGACCCTGCCCAAAACAACAGAAACTGAGTCTGGCGCTGTCAAAATATAGAGCATGTTCTACAGGGTATGTCTTCTGCTGCCAGATCTGTCACATTCAATTCAGTTTCAGTGCATTTCTTTTTCAACTGGTACCAAACCCTAAAATTGATGGTCACCCAATGGACTACCATTGTAAAATTCTTAGTCGCCCATAACGGTCGCCATGGTGGACCGAGCGACTACTAATTTTGAACCCAGGATTTCTCATCATAATTCTATAGCCTCGTCCTTTCAGTTGTCTGCCCTTTGTACCTACAGATTAACTTGTGTAGCAGGCAGATTCGTATATTACTGGTTAATGCCTCAATACTGCTATGATCTGATCAGCTCTCATCATAATTCTATAGCCTCGTCCTTTCAGTTGTCTGCCCTTTGTACCTACAGATTAACTTGTGTAGCAGGCAGATTCGTATATTACTGGTTAATGCCTCAATACTGCTGTGATCTGATCAGCTCTCATCATAATTCTATAGCCTCGTCCTTTCAGTTGTCTGCCCTTTGTACCTACAGATTAACTTGTGTAGCAGGCAGATTCGTATATTACTGGTTAATGCCTCAATACTGCTATGATCTGATCAGCTCTCATTATAATTCTATAGTCTCGTCCTTTCAGTTGTCTGCCCCTTTGTACCCCTTTGTACCTACAGATTAACTTGTGTAGCAGGCAGATTCGTATATTACTGGTTAATGCCTCAACACTGCTATGATCTCTAATATCATAATTCTTTAGCCTCATTTTTTTGTTGTCTGCCCATTGGTACATACCTGTACACAAGGCTACAGACTTGAAGCTATCTTAGCACTATGATATTGTAAAGTTGTTGTAGGCTATGATGTCACTATGACACTCACCATAGATTATGATGATTTTATGATATTGTAGATCTTGTAGTACTTGCCATGCTAAAAGACTTGTAATGACAATGTAATTTCATTTCAACTTATTTTCATGCTTATATCCAATTAAGGTTCAAGCACGTTGTCCTGGCACGCACCTCAGCTATCTGTGTTGTTTGCCCAGGATATTGGGTTAGATGTTAGTTGGTTAGTGGTTGGTGAGAGAGAAGAGGGTGTAGTGGCCTTACCGATTGAGCCCTTAAGAACTCACTCTGGGTGGGAGCCGGTACCGGGCTGCAAACCCTGTATCTACCAGCCTGTAGTCCAATGGCTTAACCACTGCGGCACCGAGGCCGATGACAATGTAATGTTGCTTAAGAGAGCCTAAAAGACCTTTGTTAATTAGGCCTCAGTTTTACTGTATATGTACACCGTGTACTTTTCTATGTGTATGTTTTCTCAGTGGTAGGATCTAGTAAGAGTTTCCTCATGAGATCAGTTTGTAAAGCACTGATTCTTGGTTCTAATCCAGATTTAGGTCAGTTGTTAGAGCGTTCGCCTCAGGTTTTTGGATCATAGAATTGAACCTCCTTGGCAGCCCATTGGGGTTTTCCCTATTCTCATGGCTGGTATATCAAAGGCTATGGTATGTACTGTTCTGTTTGTGGGAAAGTGCAAATATAAGATCTCTTGCTGTTACCAAATGTTTTACATCCAATTGCCAATGATTAATAAATCAGTGTGCTCTAGTGGTGTTGTTAAACAAAATGAACTTTAAGTTTTAACTAAAGACACCTAATTGCCAATGAATAATTAATCAATGTGCTCTAGTGGTGTTGTTAAACAAATCCAACTTTAACTCTTTTTCTTCTTATACACCTGTTGGCAAAAACACAGTGAGAATTTGATATCACACAGTGAGATTTTGATATCATACAGTGAGAATTTGATATCACACAGTGAGATTTTGATATCATACAGTGAGATTTTGATATCATACAGTGAGATTTTGATATCACAAAGTTATATTATACATGTGGGAGATCAATTTAAAGACACCTGGTCGACTCTATTGAGGTATGTAAGAAATAACATGTATTTTACAACTTGTTCCTAAATACATGCAACTCTCTTTCGCTTTTAAAACAACTCATTATTAAATATATGCTATACTATGAAATCCCTCTAAACCAGACTCTCAGAAACCAGACATTTTTAAATATCGGTACAGAACAAAACCTCTTTAAACTTAATACCCCTTAAAACCAGACTTTTTACTTGGTCCCATGGGTGTCTGGTTTAGATGAGTTTCACTGTATTGAGGCCATTCCTGTAGATTCTGTTTTAAGCTAAAACGTTTGTCTGTGAACCGTTCAGAAACATGAAGACCGCGATCCAAAGTATTGCTGTCAACAAGAACTTTCTGCTTGGTTCCATGGGTGTCTGGTTTAGAGTGGTTCCACTGTATGATTCTGTGGTAAACTAATGTTATTCTGTGAACTGTTTCAGAAATATGAAGACTGCGATCCAAAGTATTGCTGTCAACAAGAACTTTCTGCTTGGTTCCATGGGTGTCTAGTTTAGAGTGGTTCCACTGTATGATTCTGTGGTAAACTAATGTTATTCTGTGAACTGTTTCAGAAACATGAAGACCGTGATCCGTAGTATTGCTGTGGACAAGAACTGCGATGTCCATCAGACGGTGCTTGGTATCCGAGAGGGCAAGGAAGGATGGTTTCATCTCTACTGTCCAGGAGGAATCGCCTGCGATGATGAAGGCAAACTGTGGGGCGTCATGGTAACCTTTAGTTTTTTTAATTGTGAAAGAAAGGGGATTTTGTAATGACACTAGGTTCACATCTCAACACTGCTATACCAGTGTCTCAGTGATGTAGGGTTACGTCATTCCCCGGTTACTCGACACTAGGTTCGCATCTCAACACTGCTATACCAGTGTCTCAGTGATGTAGGGTTACGTCATTCCCCGGTTACTAGACACTATCATTCCCCGGTTACTAGACACTAGGTTCGCATCTCAACACTGCTATACCAGTGTCTCAGTGATGTAGGGTTACGTCATTCCCCGGTTACTAGACACTAGGTTCGCATCTCAACACTGCTATACCAGTGTCTCAGTGATGTAGGGTTACGTCATTCCCTGGTTACTAGACACTAGGTTCGCATCTCAACACTGCTATACCAGTGTCTCAGTGATGTAGGGTTACGTCATTCCCCGGTTACTAGACACTAGGTTCGCATCTCAACACTGCTATACCAGTGTCTCAGTGATGTAGGGTTACGTCATTCCCCGGTTACTAGACACTAGGTTCGCACCTCAACACTGCTATACCAGTGTCTCAGTGATGTAGGGTTACGTCATTCCCAGGTTACTAGACACTAGGTTCGCATCTCAACACCGCTATACCAGTGTCTCAGTGATGTAGGGTTACGTCATTCCCCGGTTACTAGACACTAGGTTCGCATCTCAACACCGCTATACCAGTGTCTCAGTGATGTAGGGTTACGTCATTCCCCGGTTACTAGACACTAGGTTCGCATCTCAACACCGCTATACCAGTGTCTCAGTGATGTAGGGTTACGTCATTCCCTGGTTACTAGACACTAGGTTCACATATCAATACTGCTATATGATATGGTCCAGGTGGCTGACCACTAACTGTTAACCACTCTTCTAGAGAGATATGGTCCAGGTGGCTGACCACTAACTGTCAACCACTCTTCTAGAAAGAGATATGGCCCAGGTGGCTGACCACTAACTGTTAACCACTCTTCTAGAGAGAGATATGGCCCAGGTGGCAGACCACTAACTGTTAACCACTCTTCTAGAGAGATATGGTCCAGGTGGCTGACCACTAACTGTTAACCACTCTTCTAGAGAGAGAGATGGCCCAGGACGGCAGACCACTAACCGTTAACCACTCTTATCGTGACATATCTACACCTTTTGCTAGAACCTGCTTATTAAAATCATCATTTATTTATTCAGCAATTGATTTATGGAATAATTTAAGCTCAGCAATTAAAAAGTGTGAAACAATATCGTCTTTCAAAAAAGCAGTAACACCAGTGGTAAATAAAGTTTATTTTTCCTGTGGGAAAAAGAATAGAAAATATATTGCATACTAGATTACGACATGGATGTATCCCTTTAAACGCCGATTTGTACAGATGTGGACTTACCACAGACCCTTCATGTAACTGTGGATACAGATTAGAAAACAATATCCATTTTTTCTTACAATGTAAACAATATGAACAACAGAGACTGATTCTATGTAATTCCTTACAGCTTTTTCAACCAATAGATTTACAGTTACTGTTATATGGTAGAAGCACATTAAGCGATGCCAATAATAAAGAAATATTTACTTATGTTCAAATATATATAAAATTAATAAAGTATTATTTAAATTACCAAAATTATTATTTGTAAATGTGATAGCGAATTTAACTGCACATGATGTACTATTTGTGTAATCTTTTGTATCATATTTGTTTTTCTTTCCTTTACATTCTTTTGTATACAATACATTTCCTTACACTGGTTATTATTGAATGTATACATGTAGTTTATATTTACAGCTATGTAATATAGGTCGCCATGTATATTGTATGAATATAGAAGAGGGCCTCGTAAGTTGTCAAACTTGTGCCCAATTCTTTTGTTCTTTGTACAATAAAATATGTTTGCAATCAAACCACTCTTCTAGAGAGATATGGCCCTGGTGGCTGACCACTGACTGTTAACCACTCTTCTAACTGTTAACCAGTCTTCTAGAGAGAGATATGGTCCAGGTGGCTGACCACTGACTGTTAACCACTCTTCTAGAGAGAGATATGGCCCATGGGGCTGACCACTGACTGTTAACCACTCTTCTAGAGAGAGATATGGCCCAGGTGGCTGACCACTGACTGTTAACCACTCTTCTAGAGAGAAATATGGTCCAGGTGGCTGACCACTAACTGTTAACCAGTCTTCTAGAGAGAGATATGGACCAGGTGGCTGACCACTAACTGTTAACCACTCTTTTGGAGAGAGATATGGTCCAGGTGGCTGACCACTAACTGTTAACCACTCTTCTGGAGAGAGATATGGTCCAGGTGGCTGACTACTAACTGGTAACCACTCTTCTCGAGAGAGATATGGTCCAGGTGGCTGACCACTAACTGTTAACCAGTCTTCTGGAGAGAGATATGGACCAGGTGGCTGACCACTAACTGTTAACCAGTCTTCTGGAGAGAGATATGGTCCAGGTGGCTGACCACTAACTGTTAACCAGTCTTCTGGAGAGAGATATGGACCAGGTGGCTGACCACTAACTGTTAACCACTCTTCTGGAGAGAGATATGGTCCAGGTGGCTGACCACTAACTGTTAACCAGTCTTCTGGAGAGAGATATGGTCCAAGTGGCTGACCACTAACTGTTAACCACTCTTCTGGAGAGAGATATGGTCCAGGTGGCTGACCACTAACTGTTAACCAGTCTTCTAGAGAGAGATATGGACCAGGTGGCTGACCACTAACTGTTAACCAGTCTTCTGGAGAGAGATATGGTCCAGGTGGTTGACCACTAACTGTTAACCACTCTTCTGGAGAGAGATATGGTCCAGGTGGCTGACCACTAACTGTTAACCACTCTTCTGGAGAGAGATATGGTCCAGGTGGCTGACCACTAACTGTTAACCACTCTTCTAGAGAGATATGGCCCAGGTGGCTGACCACTAACTGTTAACCACTCTCTGTCTGTGTCCCCCCCCCCCCTCTCTCTCTCTCTCTCTCTCTCTCTCTCTCTCTCTCTCTCTCTCTCTCTCTCTCTCTCTCTCTCTCCATCTCTCAATGGCAGCACTGTCATGGTGTCCTCCGTTACACAATGAGACGTGCTTATTGATTGGTCACTGAGCCTGCAGTAACACAGCTTCACTATTACATGATCTGTCAAAGCTGGTTGCTGAATTCTACATCTGTGGCTTATTTTGGGAAATATCGGTCAGAGTTATGATTGCCTGGAAGTCTTCAGGAGACGTCTAGCCAGATGGCACTGGTTATTGATATAAAGAACAGAGCAATTGCTTGTCTGCCCATGTGGTATAACCTTGTTTCTATCCCAGGTTGTCATGACAGTGTTACGTTGAAGAAATAATAGTACACTGCCACCCTCCCACTACTGACCCTGTCTGGACCTTTTGGCAGTACAGTCAGACTTGTGTAGAGAGACCACCCAGTTATATATTGTCTCAGTTATCCAGGCAAGAATAAGAAATTGCAGTCTGCCTTGGTGATGATGTTTCCAGTGGTGAATGTTTCCCTCTCTGGCTGTCTTAGAAGTTAGGCTAAAAATAATTCACTGCCATTTTTCCACTACTAACCTCACCTCGTCCTTTGGTAGTACAGTTAGACCTGTGTAGAAAGATCACCCAGTTAGTCTGGTATTCAGTCAAGAATAAGTAATTGCAGTCTGCCATGGTGACCTTGTTTCCAATGATGATGATTTCATTCTATGACCTCCCCTGAAATACACTGTCACTGTACCACTACTTACCTCACCTAGCCCTTTGGAATTATGGTTAACCTTGTGTAGAAAGACCACCCAGTTAGTCTCTCTTATTCATTGACGTCCAATAGCCGTTGATAAGATAAAAATCAATGTGCTCTAGAGGCATCGTTAAATAAAACAAACTTTACTGTTAATCAAGCAGGAATATGACGTTGCTGTCTGCCATGGTGACCATTTTTCCAGAGGTCACCATTTCCATCTCTGGTTGACATTATTACATGGTTGGAAATTAAGCTGGATATAATACACTGCCACCCTCCCTCTACTAACCCCACCTAGCCCTTTGGCAGTACAGTCTGACATTCCCTGCAGTGTTGGCGAAGTTAGGCTAAAAATAATACACTGTCATTTGTTTACTACTAACCCCACCTAGCCCTTTGGCAGTACAGTCTGACATTCCCTGCAGTGTTGGCGAAGTTAGGCTAAAAATAATACACTGTCATTTGTTTACTACTAACCCCACCTAGCCCTTTGGCAGTACAGTCTGACATTCCCTGCAGTGTTGGCGAAGTTAGGCTAAAAATAATACACTGTCATTTGTTTACTACTAACCCCACCTAGCCCTTTGGCAGTACAGTCTGACATTCCCTGCAGTGTTGGCGAAGTTAGGCTAAAAATAATACACTGTCATTTGTTTACTACTAACCCCACCTAGCCCTTTGGCAGTACAGTTAGACCTCTGTAGAAAGACCACCCAGTTAGTCTGTTATTCAGTCAAGAATAAGACATTGCAGTCTGCTATGGTGACTGTTTCCATCTCTAACTACTGTCACTGCAGTGCTGGAAGTTAGGCTCGAAATAATACACTGATACTCTACCATGATTAACCCCACCTGGATCTTTTGGCAGTATAGTCAGACCTGTGTAGAAAGACCACCCAGTTAGTCTGTTATTCAGTCAAGAATAAGACATTGCAGTCTGTTATGGTGACTGTTTCCATCTCTAACTACTGTCACTGCAGTGCTGGAAGTTAGGCTCGAAATAATACACTGATACACTGATACTCTTCCATGATTAACCCCACCGGGATCTTTTGGCAGTATAGTCAGACCTGTGTAGAAAGACCACCCAGTTAGTCTGTTATTCAGTCAAGAATAAGACATTGCAGTCTGTTATGGTGACTGTTTCCATCTCTAACTACTGTCACTGCAGTGCTGGAAGTTAGGCTCGAAATAATACACTGATACTCTTCCATGATTAACCCCACCAGGATCTTTTGGCAGTATAGTCAGACCTGTGTAGAAAGACCACCTGTTTAGTATCCCATTATTAAGATGAGGTTAACCAGGTCTTTAGATTGCAAAAAGCTGAGGCAGTAAAAGGTGTGCCAAAATAAGCAAACCCATAATAAGTCCAAACATGCCAACCTGAAAACATTTCACCACAAAACCAAGTTAATGCTAAGCTGTAATTAGATTATAATAACTCAAAATGCATTTCTGAAAAAGAATAGGACATTGCAGGCTGTCATGGTGACCATGTTTCAAGTGGGGACTATTTCCAGTTGGACATTAGGCTGAAAATAACACACTGCCACTCTACCACAACTGACCACAACTGACCACACCTAGCTCTTTGGCGGTGCAGTTAGCCTTGTATAGAAAGTCTGCTCAGTTAGTCTTCATTATTCAGACAAGAATACGGCATTGCAGTTTGTGATGGTGACTTGTTTTCATCTCTGGCTTTCCCTGCAATGTTGGAAGGCATGCCACATTCCTAGACTGACCACATCTAGCTGTTTGGCTGTAGGTTAGCCATGTGTAGGAAAACCACCCAGTTAGTTTCCCTGCAATGTTGGAAGGCATGCCACATTCCTAGACTGACCACATCTAGCTGTTTGGCTGTAGGTTAGCCATGTGTAGGAAAACCACCCAGTTAGTTTCCCTGCAATGTTGGAAGGCATGCCACATTCCTAGACTGACCACATCTAGCTGTTTGGCAGTAGGTTAGCCATGTGTAGGAAAACCACCCAGTTAGTTTCCCTGCAATGTTCCCTGCAATGGAAGGCATGCCACATTCCTAGACTGACCACATCTAGCTGTTTGGCTGTAGGTTAGCCATGTGTAGGAAAACCACCCAGTTAGTTTCCCTGCAATGTTGGAAGGCATGCCACATTCCTAGACTGACCACATCTAGCTGTTTGGCTGTAGGTTAGCCATGTGTAGGAAAACCACCCAGTTAGTTTCCCTGCAATGTTGGAAGGCATGCCACATTCCTAGACTGACCACATCTAGCTGTTTGGCTGTAGGTTAGCCATGTGTAGGAAAACCACCCAGTTAGTTTCCCTGCAATGTTGGAAGGCATGCCACATTCCTAGACTGACCACATCTAGCTGTTTGGCTGTAGGTTAGCCATGTGTAGGAAAACCACCCAGTTAGTTTCCCTGCAATGTTGGAAGGCATGCCACATTCCTAGACTGACCACATCTAGCTGTTTGGCTGTAGGTTAGCCATGTGTAGGAAAACCACCCAGTTAGTTTCCCTGCAATGTTGGAAGGCATGCCACATTCCTAGACTGACCACATCTAGCTGTTTGGCTGTAGGTTAGCCATGTGTAGGAAAACCACCCAGTTAGTTTCCCTGCAATGTTGGAAGGCATGCCACATTCCTAGACTGACCACATCTAGCTGTTTGGCTGTAGGTTAGCCATGTGTAGGAAAACCACCCAGTTAGTTTCCCTGCAATGTTGGAAGGCATGCCACATTCCTAGACTGACCACATCTAGCTGTTTGGCTGTAGGTTAGCCATGTGTAGGAAAACCACCCAGTTAGTTTCCCTGCAATGTTGGAAGGCATGCCACATTCCTAGACTGACCACATCTAGCTGTTTGGCTGTAGGTTAGCCATGTGTAGGAAAACCACCCAGTTAGTTTCCCTGCAATGTTGGAAGGCATGCCACATTCCTAGACTGACCACATCTAGCTGTTTGGCTGTAGGTTAGCCATGTGTAGGAAAACCACCCAGTTAGTTTCCCTGCAATGTTGGAAGGCATGCCACATTCCTAGACTGACCACATCTAGCTGTTTGGCAGTAGGTTAGCCATGTGCAGGAAAACCACCGTTATTCACAGGGGTGGCACGTAGCCCAGTGGTAAAGCATTTGCTTGATGCACGGTCGGTTTGGGATCGATCCCTGTCAGTGGGCCCATTGGGCTATTTCTCATTCCAGCCAGTGTACCACGACTGGTATATCAATTGCTGTGGTATGTGCTATCCTGTCTGTGGGATGGTGCATATAAAATATCCCTTGCTGCATTAGGAAAAATGTAGCAGGTTTCCTCTAATGACTACATGTCAGAATTACCAAATGTTTGACATTCAGTAGCCAGTGATGTTGTTAAACAAAAGAAAACCATTAGTGAGGCAAGGATAGGTGATTACAATATTCCATGGATACCATGCATGTTGCCAAGGTGACTGTTACCATCCTAGCTGTTTGGCAGTAGGTTATTCAGGCAAGGATAGGCATTTACAATATTCCATGGATACCATGCATGTTGCCAAGGTGACTGTTACCATCCTAGCTGTTTGGCAGTAGGTTATTCAGGCAAGGATAGGCGTTTACAATATTCCATGGATACCATGCATGTTGCCAAGGTGACTGTTACCATCCTAGCTGTTTGGCAGTAGGTTATTCAGGCAAGGATAGGTGATTACAATGTTCCATGGATACCATGCATGTTTCCAGAGGTGACTGTTACCATCCTAGCTGTTTGGCAGTAGGTTATTCAGGCAAGGATAGGTGATTACAATCATCCATGATGACCATGCATGTTGCCATGGTGACTGTTACCATCCTCTGGCTGTCATTGCATTGTTCAATGTTAGGCTAGAAATAATAGACTGCCAATATTCATCGAGTGACCAAAATTAGCCGTTTGGCAGTGCAGTTAGCCCTGTATAGAAAGATCACCCATTCAGTAATTAGAATATTTTAGGGACCATAGACAGTCATCAGCATTAAAATGTACATGCATGTACAATAGGGTCAGGATACTTTAGACTGACGAATACCCTCCACCTCATCAGGGTTAGGGTCAGGATACGTTTGATTGACGAATACCCTCCACCTCATCAGGGTTAGGGTTAGGGTCAGAATATGTTTGACTGACGAATACCCTCCACCTCATCAGGGTTAGGGTCAGGATATGTTTGATTGATGAATACCCTCCACCTCATCAGGGTTAGGGTTAGGGTCAGGATACGTTTGATTGACGAATACCCTCCACCTCATCAGGGTTAGAGTTAGGGTCAGGATACGTTTGACTGACGAATACCCTCCACCTCATCAGGGTTAGGGTTAGGGTCAGGATACGTTTGATTGACGAATACCCTCCACCTCATCAGACACATTGGATCATTCTCTTTCATTTCAACTTATTTTCGTGCTTATATCCAATTAAGGTTCAAACATATTGTCCTGGGCATACACCTCAGCTATCCGGGCTGTCTGTCCAGGACAATGGGTTAGTTGTTAGTTGGTTAGTGGTTAGTGAGAGAGAAGAGGGTATAGTGGCTTTACACCTACCCACTGAGCCATTAAGAACTTGCTTTGGGTTGGAGCCGGTACCGGGCTACCAGCCTGTAGTCCAATGGCTTAAACACTGTGCCACTGAGGCCGGTCTTCTCTCTCATACTCTCGGTCTTCTCTCTCTCATACTCTCTCGGTCTTCTCTCTCGTACTCTCGGTCTTCTCTCTCGTACTCTCGGTCTTCTCTCTCTCATACTCTCGGTCTTCTCTCTCATACTCTCGGTCTTCTCTCTCTCATACTCTCGGTCTTCTCTCTCATACTCTCGGTCTTCTCTCTCTCATACTCTCTCGGTCTTCTCTCTCGTACTCTCGGTCTTCTCTCTCGTACTCTCGGTCTTCTCTCTCTCATACTCTCGGTCTTCTCTCTCATACTCTCGGTCTTCTCTCTCATACTCTCGGGTCTTCTCTCTCATACTCTCGGTCTTCTCTCTCTCATACTCTCGGTCTTCTCTCTCATACTCTCGGTCTTCTCTCTCATACTCTCGGTCTTCTCTCTCATACTCTCGGTCTTCTCTCTCTCATACTCTCGGTCTTCTCTCTCATACTCTCGGTCTTCTCTCTCATACTCTCGGTCTTCTCTCTCATACTCTCGGTCTTCTCTCTCTCATACTCTCGGTCTTCTCTCTCATACTCTCGGGTCTCTCGGTCTCTCTCATACTCTCGGTCTTCTCTCTCGGTCTTCTCTCTCATACTCTCGGTCTTCTCTCTCTCATACTCTCGGTCTTCTCTCTCGTACTCTCGGTCTTCTCTCTCGTACTCTCGGTCTTCTCTCTCATACTCTCGGTCTTCTCTCTCATACTCTCGGTCTTCTCTCTCTCTCTCGGTGTTCTCTCTCTCATACTCTCGGTCTTCTCTCTCTCATACTCTCGGTCTTCTCTCTCGTACTCTCGGTCTTCTCTCTCATACTCTCGGTCTTCTCTCTCTCATACTCTCGGTCTTCTCTCTCATACTCTCGGTCTTCTCTCTCATACTCTCGGTCTTCTCTCTCGGTCTTCTCTCTCTCATACTCTCGGTCTCTCTCTCTCATACTCTCGGTCTTCTCTCTCGTACTCTCGGTCTTCTCTCTCATACTCTCGGTCTTCTCTCTCGGTCTTCTCTCTCATACTCTCGGTCTTCTCTCTCGGTCTTCTCTCTCATACTCTCGGTCTTCTCTCTCGTACTCTCGGTCTTCTCTCTCGTACTCTCGGTCTTCTCTCTCATACTCTCGGTCTTCTCTCTCGGTCTTCTCTCTCATACTCTCGGTCTTCTCTCTCATACTCTCGGTCTTCTCTCTCGGTCTTCTCTCTCATACTCTCGGTCTTCTCTCTCTCATACTCTCGGTCTTCTCTCTCGTACTCTCGGTCTTCTCTCTCGTACTCTCGGTCTTCTCTCTCATACTCTCGGTCTTCTCTCTCATACTCATACTCTCGGTCTTCTCTCTCTCATACTCTCGGTCTTCTCTCTCATACTCTCGGTCTTCTCTCTCTCTCTCGGTCTTCTCTCTCATACTCTCGGTCTTCTCTCTCTCATACTCTCGGTCTTCTCTCTCGTACTCTCGGTCTTCTCTCTCGTACTCTCGGTCTTCTCTCTCGTACTCTCGGTCTTCTCTCTCATACTCTCGGTCTTCTCTCTCGGTCTTCTCTCTCATACTCTCGGTCTTCTCTCTCTCATACTCTCGGTCTTCTCTCTCGTACTCTCGGTCTTCTCTCTCATACTCTCGGTCTTCTCTCTCATACTCTCGGTCTTCTCTCTCTCATACTCTCGGTCTTCTCTCTCATACTCTCGGTCTTCTCTCTCATACTCTCGGTCTTCTCTCTCGTACTCTCGGTCTTCTCTCTCGTACTCTCGGTCTTCTCTCTCGTACTCTCGGTCTTCTCTCTCATACTCTCGGTCTTCTCTCTCGGTCTTCTCTCTCATACTCTCGGTCTTCTCTCTCGTACTCTCTCTTCTCTCTCGTACTCTCTCTTCTCTCTCATACTCTCGGTCTTCTCTCTCATACTCTCGGTCTTCTCTCTCTCATACTCTCGGTCTTCTCTCTCATACTCTCGGTCTTCTCTCTCATACTCTCGGTCTTCTCTCTCGGTCTCTCTCTCATACTCTCGGTCTCTCTCTCTCATACTCTCGGTCTTCTCTCTCATACTCTCGGTCTTCTCTCTCGTACTCTCGGTCTTCTCTCTCGTACTCTCGGTCTTCTCTCTCGTACTCTCGGTCTTCTCTCTCATACTCTCGGTCTTCTCTCTCGGTCTTCTCTCTCATACTCTCGGTCTTCTCTCTCATACTCTCGGTCTTCTCTCTCATACTCTCGGTCTTCTCTCTCGTACTCTCGGTCTTCTCTCTCATACTCTCGGTCTTCTCTCTCATACTCTCGGTCTTCTCTCTCGGTCTTCTCTCATACTCTCGGTCTACTCTCTCATACTCTCGGTCTTCTCTCTCGGTCTTCTCTCATACTCTCGGTCTTCTCTCTCGTACTCTCGGTCTTCTCTCTCATACTCTCGGTCTTCTCTCTCATACTCTCGGTCTTCTCTCTCGGTCTTCTCTCTCATCGGTCTTCTCTCTCATACTCTCGGTCTCTCTCTTCTCTCATACTCTCGGTCTTCTCTCTCATACTCTCGGTCTTCTCTCTCGGTCTTCTCTCTCGTACTCTCGGTCTTCTCTCTCATACTCTCGGTCTTCTCTCTCATTCTCTCGGTCTTCTCTCATACTCTCGGTCTTCTCTCTCATACTCTCGGTCTTCTCTCTTGGTCTTCTCTCTCTCTCGGTCTCTCTCGGTCTTCTCTCTCATACTCTCGGTCTTCTCTCTCATACTCTCGGTCTTCTCTCATACTCTCGGTCTTCTCTCTCATACTCTCGGTCTTCTCTCTCGGTCTTCTCTCTCGTACTCTCGGTCTTCTCTCTCGTACTCTCGGTCTTCTCTCTCATACTCTCGGTCTTCTCTCTCATACTCTCGGTCTTCTCTCTCATACTTCTCTCTCATACTCTCGGTCTTCTCTCTCATACTCTCGGTCTTCTCTCTCATACTCTCGGTCTTCTCTCTCGGTCTTCTCTCTCATACTCTCGGTCTTCTCTCTCGGTCTTCTCTCTCATACTCTCGGTCTTCTCTCTCATACTCTCGGTCTTCTCTCATACTCTCGGTCTTCTCTCTCATACTCTCGGTCTTCTCTCTCGGTCTTCTCTCTCGTACTCTCGGTCTTCTCTCTCGTACTCTCGGTCTTCTCTCTCATACTCTCGGTCTTCTCTCTCATACTATCGGTCTTCTCTCTCATACTCTCGGTCTTCTCTCTCATACTTCTCTCTCATACTCTCGGTCTTCTCTCTCATACTCTCGGTCTTCTCTCTCATACTCTCTCTTGTAATTTCTTTGTCCCAGAATTGTCATTCGGTGAGACAAAATTGCATTAAATTCTAGTAAGAGGTGACTGGTCTGTTCTCTACTCATGCAGCTGTGTATAGGTGACATTTACCAATTATAATTTAATCCAATTGCAAGGTTATTGGATAACTGAAATACACTTATTGACAAACTAAAGAATCTCTTTCTTTTTTTTCTATTTCTCTCTGTCATTCTCTTTCTATTTCTCTCTGTATGTCTGTCTCTCTTGAGGGATCATACTTACCCAGTGAACCCTACTGGTGAAGGGCTTGGGCTCGTTGAAGCTTACCTGTTACTCCATTGTGTAAACCTCACCAAATATACCCAATGTCAAAATGTAGTAACCTGATATTCTATATTTATTGTAATAATAATTTGTAACACTAATACCAAGAAATATGTGAGGAATATTACTGCAATAACAATTTGTAATGTTGATTTAGGTAACAAAAATAATAATCTGTAACTTGCATAAGAAATAACATTATACAGTAGTAATAAAGATAATAACTGCAACATTGTCTTCTCCAATCGGCAGTTGAAAACGTTGATTCAGTGTTGCTGCAAGCGGAAGCGCTTCCTGCAGGGCATGATAAAGATGATCGAGCCGACAATGCTGCTGGCACTGCGTGACTGCGTGTCTGCGATGGAGGTGCTGTGTGCGATGCTGGAGCTGGAGGTGATCGGCAGCCAGGACCTCAAGATGCAGATCATCACCACGCTGCAGAGCACCACAGAGGGCAAACAGATGTACGTGGCGCTGTGTGAACGACAGATCGCTCTCAGGGAACTAGTGAGTGACTTTATTTTTCTGTTAATTTTTACTGTCATTAAATCCTGTACCTGGGGGGGGGTTGGGTACACGCACACCTATAGACCTGTAAGGTAGTACGACAGAGGGCAAACAGATGTACGTGGCGCTGTGTGAACGACAGATCGCTCTCAGGGATCTAGTGAGTGACTATTTCTCTATGTTAATTTTTACTGTAATTAAATCCTGTATCGGGGGGGGGGGGGACACGCACACCTATAGACCTGTAAGGTAGTACGACAGAGGGCAAACAGATGTACGTGGCGCTGTGTGAACGACAGATCGCTCTCAGGGATCTAGTGAGTGGCTTTCTTACTGTAATTAACTGTTGGAAAGTGCATATAAAAGATCCCTTGCTGCATTAGAAAAAATGTTGTGGGTTTCCTCTGTTGACTACGAGTCAGAATTACCAAATGTTTAACATTCAATAGCCGATGATTAATTAATCAATATGCTCCAGTTGTGTCGTTAAATAAAAGGTAGCACGACAGGGAGAAACAGATGTATGTACCTCTTTGTGAACAACATATCACTCTCAGGGGACTCGTGAGTAGATTTCTTCCTAGTTTACTTTTACAGAATTAAATTCAGACCCTTACCCAGAGGGTGGGTTTGGGTGCACAGGTAAGGTAGTATGATGGAGGGCAAACAGATGTGCGACCGACAAATTATTGTCATGGAACTAGTGAGTGACTTTCTTCTTACTGATAGTTCATTTTTACTATCATTAAATTCAGGCCCTTACCCAGGTGGTGCATAATTGGGAGCATATCTCCCCTCCCTTACAGGAGCCCTCAAAATTCAACTTGTCAATGTATTATAGCAAAGTAAATAGCTGATAATGATAAAATCCAATTGCGTATCAGTTTTAAAATATGGCACTGCTGATTGAGTGCGTGAACGGCTGCAAGGTCCACTTTAAAAAATATATATTTACAACAATAACAGTTTTTTAACAATGTCAACACTCAAAAAACTCCTTTTTCGAGAGTTACAACCTGCACACACTCGCACACGCACACACACACACACACATATACACACACACACATATACACACACACACATATACACACACACACACATATACACACACACATATATACACACATACACACACACACACACATATATATACACACTCACACACACACAAAAACACCCTGTGTATGGGCCTGAAATTTCTACTAATCATTACATTTTAAAGGCATTGCATTGGTCTAGCCACAGCATCACAATTTTATTTAATTTCTGGATGAACATAAAAATTACATCATTTGGGAATGTTACATCTAATGATGCTTTTTTATATTTGTACTTTGTATTATTAAATATTGTTTTTCAGGATTGCGGAGAAGAAAAGAAAATATCTCCTAGATCTATCTCTGTACAGCTATTAACAACATAAAGTTTTATTTACTTCCAGCAACAGAAAGGAGGCCCAAAGAAACTCACATTGCCATCCAAGTCTACAGATGCTGACCTTTCGAAGATGCTAAGTTCAGGGTCGTTTGGAAACTTGGAGTGCCTAAGTCTAGCCTTCACGCAGGTGACCAGTTCCTGTGCCCACGAACTCGTCAAGCTGCCCTCTCTCAGATACCTGAATCTCTGGTCCACCCAGGTGAGATGTTGTAATTACCATAAATACTTGGTATGTGACGTCCTCAATCTCTGGTCCACCCAGGTGAGATGTTGTAATTACCGTAAATACTTGGTATGTGACGTCCTCAATCTCTGGTCCACCCAGGTGAGATGTTGTAATTACCGTAAATACTTGGTATGTGACGTCCTGAATCTGTGGTCCACCCAGGTGAGATGGTGTAATTACTGTAAATACTTGGTATGTGAGGTCCTGAATCTCTGGTCCACCCAGGTGAGATGGTGTAATTACTGTAAATACTTGGTATGTGAGGTCCTCAATCTCTGGTCCACCCAGGTGAGATGTTGTAATTACTGTAAATACTTGGTATGTGACGTCCTCAATCTCTGGTCCACCCAGGTGAGATGTTGTAATTACTGTAAATACTTGGTATGTGAGGTCCTCAATCTCTGGTCCACCCAGTTGAGATGGTGTAATTACTGTAAATACTTGGTATGTGACGTCCTCAATATCTGGTCCACCCAGGTGAGATGGTGTAATTACTGTAAATACTTGGTATGTGAGGTCCTCAATCTCTGGTCCACCCAGGTGAGATGATGTAATTACCGTAAATACTTGGTATGTGACGTCCTCAATCTCTGGTCCACCCAGGTGAGATGTTGTAATTACCGTAAATACTTGGTATGTGACGTCCTCAATCTCTGGTCCACCCAGGTGAGATGTTGTAATTACTGTAAATACTTGGTATGTGACGTCCTGAATCTGTGGTCCACCCAGATGAGATGTTGTAATTACTGTAAATACTTGGCATGTGATGTCCTGAATCTCTGGTCCACCCAGATGAGATGGTGTAATTACTGTAAATACTTGGTATGTGAGGTCCTCAATCTCTGGTCCACCCAGCTGAGATGTTGTAATTACCGTAAATACTTGGTATGTGAGGCCCTGAATCTCTGGTCGATCCAGGTGAGATGTAATTACTTGGTATGTGATGTCCTGAATCTGTGGTCCACCCAGGTGAGATGATGTAATTACTGTGAATACTTGGTATGTGACGTTCTCAATCTCTGGTCCACCCAGGTGAGATGTTGTAATTACTGTGAATACTTGGTATGTGACGTTCTCAATCTCTGGTCCACCCAGGTGAGATGTTGTAATTACCGTAAATACTTGGTATGTGACGTCCTCAATCTCTGGTCCACCCAGGTGAGATGGTGTAATTACTGTAAATACTTGGTATGTGACGTCCTGAATCTCTGGTCCACCCAGGTGAGATGATGTAATTACTGTAAATACTTGGTATGTGACGTCCTGAATCTGTGGTCCACCCAGATGAGATGGTGTAATTACTGTAAATACTTGGTATGTGACGTCCTGAATCTCTGGTCCACCCAGGTGAGATGGTGTAATTACTGTAAATACTTGGTATGTGACGTCCTCAATCTCTGGTCCACCCAGGTGAGATGTTGTAATTACTGTAAATACTTGGTATGTGACGTCCTGAATCTCTGGTCCACCCAGGTGAGATGTTGTAATTACTGTAAATACTTGGTATGTGACGTCCTGAATCTCTGGTCCACCCAGGTGAGATGTTGTAATTACTGTAAATACTTGGTATTTGAGGTCTTTGTGGTGCAGTAATGTTAATAATAGCTGGCAAAGAGTTATACTTTTTCGGAAATACAAGACGTGGGCCATTGGGTGGGATTTTTCAGATACTATTTCAGACCCAGTTTTTGTTATTTGGGACATGGTTGTGTAATAAAAATAAGTACAATACAGTGAAGGGCTTCAAATATACTGGTAAAGAGATTTCTATACAAGATCCTGACTTATATACAAGATCCTGACTTATATGCAAGATCTTGACTTATATACAAGATCCTGACTTATATGCAAGATCCTGGTTTCTTTCATTTTTGTCACATGATATGTGCTGTCCTGTCTGTCTCAAAAATGCGTTTAAAAGATCCCTTGCTCTTAATGGAAAAATGTAGCAGGTTTTCTGTGTGTGTCAAAATTATCAAATGTTTAATATGCTATAGCTAATGATTAATTTAATCAATGTCCACAAGTTGTGTCATGAATGAATGTTTAACAACACCCCAGCAAAAAAACAAACATCGGCTATCAGGTGTTTTAAAAACTTGTGTCGTTAAACAAAACAAACTGTACTTTACTTTTTAAGTCCAGTTAACCGAGTTGGCCATTTAAACAAGTTTGTATTTACTAGTGTTATAGGCTTTTGTTACAAAAATATAAGCAAAATGTTTTAATTTTGTTTTTAATTTCAGTTTGGTGATGTGGGTGTTCAGCTGATCTCGGAACACCTTCACAAGTTACAAGTGTTGAACCTATGTGAGACGCCAGTCACAGATAAAGGACTCATTTGTCTTGGAGGTACACATTACACTTCTTCAGTTCTTGTTGCAGACTAATCATTATGTGAATCTAAAATGTGATATTTCTCTTTCCAGCCAGTGCATATCAAAGGCTGTGGTATGTGCTATTGTGGGATGGTGTGTATGAAAGAGCCCTTGCAACTAATGGAAAAATGTAGCAGGTTTTCTCTCTAAGACAGTGTCAGAATTAACACATTTTCAATTCAATGTGCTGTAGTCATTTATCAAAACAGACTTTTAACTGTTGAACTAAAATGTAATAACATGAAAGAATAAATGTTATTGCTTGCTAGGGAACAGTGTGATTTTGAAAATGAAATGTTATACTTGACATTAACGTGTGTATCTTTAAAGTTTTCAACATAGAATGTTTTAAGGACCATTGACAATTATCAGCATTCAATTTTACTTAGAGTGTATGATTTTAAAACAATCATGATGTTCCGAAGTAAATTTATCTTTCATTTTGAGAAATGCAATTTTTTGTTTCTTTCAGGTTTGAAAAACCTACGCAAACTGAATCTGAACAGTACAATATTGTCAGCATTGACTTTTGAGTGGCTCAAGGTAGACACCAACTTTATTATGACGTTTAACTGGTTGTGTTAAATGACTGGGTACATGGGTGCAGTCTTGATCACACTCCTCAAGCATCAGTCTTGTGTATGGAGTCTTAGCCCTGGGATGGGGATCAATTATATATAGAGGATACTCCCCGAGTGTCTTGTGATATCATAATTTATTAGCACAAGTTGATAAAAGTATGAAATCCGAGGCTTGCACAGGACTTTTATACTTTTATCAACGAGTGCTGATAAATTATGATATCACAAGACAAGAAGGGGGTATTCTTTTTATCATCCATAATAAAAAAAATTATTTGTGACAGTTGTAAACAATGTCAGTAATGTGGGTTGAATGTCACTATATTTGGCAGTGGTAAACTCGTTAACTCGCAGAACGACAGTGACGTGACATCGCTAATGATAGGTTTAGCGCTAAAACATATACAGTGATGTAACAAAAGAAGCGATATCTCTTAGGAGAATATCGCAGGAGATATCGCAAATTATAGTGCCAGCGATGTCTCCTACAAGTTATAGTTTCATCATTCTTTTCCGAGAGATTCATCTAGTTAGACCACAGTTATTGCGGCCATTGAGTGATGGGTGAAATTATCAAGGGTGTCAAAAATGTGACTTATTTTAAAGACAAATGTCCAAAATTGCCACATTTGGGGGCTCTTTCGGGGGGTTAACCCTTATTAGAAGTATCAAACTCCTCAAATATCTTGCAACATATCCAGTTCAAAGAAATACCTTGAATTATTCATCAATTCTACAAATTAACAGTACTTACTGCATCAAATAAGCAAATATTTGAAAATTAAAGAAAAGACACACGTCACAGCACATAAGGGGTTAATTCAATATGTTGTGCAGAATTTTCACAACTACAACCTCCATTTCCCAAAACTAGACATGGGACGGACTATAAAATGATCTTAGTGCTAAGATCGCTTCTTAAAACAGAGGCCCTGAATACTGAATAAATCCAGAAACTTTCATCTCTGATTTGTTTTGTTTTTCTTTTCCCAGGAGAAACTTCCAGCTTTACAGGAGTGTGACGTCAGATACACAGACGCCTGGTGACATGAGTAACACCTGCTTGACACACGACGCTCAACAGAGGACCCTTCTACGACTGTACGCCAACGACAGTACAAATACGACCTCAACAATTGTGGTTGGGAGAGGGACCAGAAAGAGACTCTTATCTAATGTGCCTACAAGCTGCTATTTGTGTGTGTCTGCAGGAGCTGCAGCCTCTTTAAGGCTTGTTACTACATGCACAGTGCATGTAGAGACTCAAAGCTCTTTAAAGATTCTGTACAAAACAAAACAAAACAAAAGAAAACCCTTTGACATTCGCAACATACAGATATTCCAGCTGTATGATGGACTGAAATATCAGTTTAAACAGTTGAAGACATTCAGATGTGCTGTTTGTGATTTTTCTTTTTTTAAAGAGTTGAAAATGGACATTCAGATTTCTGTTTGTGATTCAGTTTTAAAAAACAACAAAGAGTTGAAAATGGACATTAAGATGTCTGTTTGTGATTCAGTTTTTAAATAAGAGAGAGATTGTTGAAAATGGAGACATTCAGATATTCTGTTCATGATTCAATGAAAAATCTTGAAATTGGAGACATTCAGAATTCTGTTTGTGATTTAGTTTTAAAAAGAAAAAAGGAGATGTTCAGATATTCTGTTCAAGATTCAATGAAAAAAGTTGAAATCAGAGTCATACATGACGTTGTGATTCGGGAAAAGTATGAAATGAAATTGAAAGTTGAAATTTAACACATGCAAATAATTCCAACTGTTTGTCATAGAGTGGAATAACAAATTGAAATCTAAAATGTGATGGTATTCCAACCATTTGTCATAGAGTGGAATAACAAATTGAAATCTAAAATGTGATGGTATTCCAACTGTTTGTCATAGAGTGGAATAACAAATTGAAATCTAAAACGTGATGGTATTCCAACTGTTTGTTGTCATAGAGTGGAATAACAAATTGAAATCTAAAACGTGATGGTATTCCAACGGTTTGTCATAGAGTGGAATAAAAAATTGAAATCTAAAACGTGATGGTATTCCAACTGTTTGTTGTCATAGAGTGGAATAACAAATTGAAATCTAAAACGTGATGGTATTCCAACCGTTTGTCATAGAGTGGAATAACAAATTGAAATCTAAAACGTGATGGTATTCCAACCGTTTGTCATAGAGTGGAATAACAAATTGAAATCTAAAACGTGATGGTATTCCAACCGTTTGTCATAGAGTGGAATAACAAATTGAAATCTAAAACGTGATGGTATTCCAACCGTTTGTCATAGAGTGGAATAACAAATTGAAATCTAAAACGTGATGGTATTCCAACGGTTTGTTGTCATAGAGTGGAATAACAAATTGAAATCTAAAATGTGATGGTATTCCAACCGTTTGTCATAGAGTGGAATAACAAATTGAAATCTAAAACGTGATGGTATTCCAACCGTTTGTCATAGAGTGGAATAACAAATTGAAATCTAAAATGTGATGGTATTCCAACCGTTTGTCATAGAGTGGAATAACAAATTGAAATCTAAAACGTGATGGTATTCCAACCGTTTGTCATAGAGTGGAATAACAAATTGAAATCTAAAACGTGATGGTATTCCAACCGTTTGTCATAGACAGGAATAACAAACTGAAATCTAAAACGTGATGGTATTCCAACTGTTTGTCATAGAGTGGAATAACAAATTGAAATCTAAAACGTGATGGTATTCCAACCGTTTGTCATAGACAGGAATAACAAATTGAAATCTAAAACGTGATGGTATTCCAACCGTTTGTCATAGAGTGGAATAACAAATTGAAATCTAAAACGTGATGGTATTCCAACCGTTTGTCATAGAGTGGAATAACAAATTGAAATCTAAAACGTGATGGTATTCCAACCGTTTGTCATAGAGTGGAATAACAAATTGAAATCTAAAACGTGATGGTATTCCAACCGTTTGTCATAGAGTGGAATAACAAATTGAAATCTAAAATGTGATGGTATTCCAAATATTTGCTGTTAGTTGAACGACTGGAAACCCATGACAATCAAATAATTCGATTGGTTGCAGTTCAGGTAAAACTTTGAAATCTGAATCGTATATACTATTCAGTAAAAAAAAAGTTTAAATCTGAGACAATTAGATCTCATTACGAGATTCTAGGTTTTACAGTTATGTGCAAAAGTTGGAATCTCAATCAGGCAGTGATTTAGTGAAAACGTTGCACCAGAGCCAGTCAGATATTTCTGATATTTTCTATTTCAAACAAAAGTTCCAAATCTAAGACCTGTAAATAATTACAAATAAAATCTCGTAAAAATTCCATCATTTTTTTTTTTATTCTATACAAAAACAAAATGAAATCCATATATATTAAAATCAGGTTGTTTATTGTTAGACAAAGATTTTAGTGACTTGTAATATGTGCAAAATTAACACCATCAAATACAGATTCCAGTATTTGCAAATATGTGGTAAAGTTTCGAGATACAAGTAGAGAATCCAGTGGTTTGTAAATGTGTGCAAAAGTTACCATCTAATACAGATTCCAATGGTTGCAAATATGTGCAAAAGTGGAGATACAGTTAACATGTTACATGTATATAGATTCCAATGGTTGCAAATATGTATAAAGGTTGAGATACGGTTAACATGATAACTTCTAGTGGTTTGCAAATGTGTGCAAAAGTTGAAACAGTTACCTTTTTGCACAGATATTCCATTGGTTAACAAATCTGTGCAAAATTGAAAGAGTTATGTTAACAGATTCCTGTGGTTTGCAAATGTCTGCAAAAGTTGTAACAATTATCATGTTACACAAAGATTTTCCAAAGTCTTCAGTGTTAGTGACCATGATTGTTAAATGAATGACATCAAATGGTGTTAGAGATGGTGAATAAATGACACAGGCTACCTGTAACAGTTTGAGTGTTTAGAGATGGTGGGAGTGTTCAAACAGCATATGAACCAACTGTTTGAGTGTTTAGAGATGGTGGGAGTGTTCAAACAGTATATGAACCAACTGTTTAAGTGTTTAGAGATGGCGGGAGTGTTAAAGAGAAGGACACACAAGCTATCAGTTTCAGACTATTGAAATTGAAACCTGTATCTTTATCAACATTTTGAACAGAATGTGAGAAATGAACAAATATGGAAGCATACTGTCACGCTCTTGTGCATACAACCTTTATGCTGACTGATACAGCGATACAATCTTGAATTTGCCAATGTTTGTTTTTGTCCAGTTTAAGGTGGCAAGTTCATAAAAAATTACTATCTGGGCTGAGTTCAGCCAGACTGAGCACAAAAATGTCTGCTAGACTGGTTTATGTGCTTTACGTTAAACTGAATGACCACTTCGGAAACCAGTCAAAATAGTTTGCAAACGTTAGTGATAAATAGCTGGCTGAACTCAAGTCTGGACTGATACTGTGTAGTACATACTGTACATACTGTACCACATAGTATTACATACTACAGTTACCTTGCTTGTCCACTAGTGCATGTGCATTCGCTGATGTGGATACGCTAAAATACCACACAATGAAATAACTGTGTTCTTTTTTCAGGTCCGGCATATATGGCTACAGATTTGTTTTCTTTCATCCGGATCATGTAGCAGTATAGATCCAAAAACATATCCGAAAACACACACGTGGATATAAAAGCGTACTGGTAACACACAAATGGACACACACATACAAAACATATCCACGTTTGCATCCACAATGCATAAGCATAAGTGAACATGCAACTTTATACTGTGCACTATTTAATACTATGTATTATACTATGTATTGAGAAGTAAATTTGCATTGCATGATAAAAAGTTAAGATTCTTTTTATTTTTTGGAATATTTTGTCCATATACATGCATACAAAGCATTGAACATACCAGAATAGCAATTGTTGTCAATAAAATGGAAATGAAAAAATATATCTTGGCGAGAAAAAACAAAGGCTTGGGTACTTGCAGTGCATCCATTCTGCACACCCCACCACCTCTCCAACACCCCCCACCCCCTCTCCAACACACCCACCCCCTCTCAACACACTCACCCCCTCTCCAACACAGCCAAACCCCTCTCCAACACACCCACCCCACTCCAACACATCCACCCCTTATCCAACACACCCCACACCCTCTCCAACACACACACACACACACTCTCCAACACACCCCACCCCCTCTCCCACACACACACACACACCCTCTCCAACACACACCACCTCTCCAACAAGCCCCAAACTGTCTGATGTGCCATGATCAAAGTTGTTTCACTATAAACTTCGAACAGCCCAGAATAACAATTCTTGTTGATAAAATGGAAAGAAAAAATAAATTGCCGAGAAACAAACAGAGGCTTGGGTCCTTGCAATGAAACATTTTGCACACCCCACCTCCTCTCCAACACACGCTGTGTTACAGACCTGTTTGATGTGCCATGATCAAAGTTGTTTCAGTACAAACTTTTGCCTTGATCAATTGGAATTCTGTATGTCAATCATACAGATGTCGATTACTGTACCATCATATACATGTGACAACATTTCGACATAACCCATTGCATGTAATATGTATATATATTATACTTGTGAGCAGTGCTCATTATTACACTTGACTTTCTACTTGTGTGTTTTGAATGTGTAATATGTGTCACTGTTGTGAAATGTCTTTTAGTTCTTTAAAGTCAGGAGACATTCATTTTAATGCTGTGCACTTGAAATGTTTCAAGAAAATCAAAATGTTCATATTTTTTTTTAAATATTCCTTACTGTCTGATTGGTCTTGTTGATCAAGACGGAAGTGTGTGTTTGAAAGTTCACCGAGAACGATATAGTGCTGAACCGCAAGCCTTAAGTATTTGTACATTGTATATATAGTGCATGACCTCTGCATATTTTGATACACCTGTAACTTCTTTATATCGATCTTCATGTAATCAGGCTTTCCAGTGTCTAAGAAAATTGTAGAAGAACAAGTTCCAATGCTTATATCCATTGTAAAGAAAAAAATAATCTAGTAATAGCATTGTTTTACCACACCAGTGTCACTGGAATTTTAGAACAAGCTTTAGTGCTTATCCTTGTAAATAGTTTTGTCCAGTAATCGTGTTTTATCACACTGAGATATTTTACTTATTATGTCTTGCCTTCAAGTGACAGACCCTAGTTTTTAAATACTGCAGCATATTTTTCACTATTGAAAAGGGTCTTTTTTATCATTGAAATCAAACATTACTAAGATTTTTTTGTTTAGATTATCCATTTCAGTACACCCAAAGTGTCTCTGGTCATCCTGCTAGTTTTAATACATTGTATCACAAAATGCATTTTTAAAATTTTGTTTAAAAATGTACATACCTCTGAGAAGTAATGGTTATGGAGATAAGCTCTAGTCTAATTATAGAGGGCATTTCCCCATTTCAACATCACAGACTCTAGTTTTACTCTGTTGTTAAAGTGTGTTTAGTTTAACAAGACCACTAGAGCACATTGATTTATTAATCATCAGCTATTGGATGTAAAACATTTGGCAATTCTGACATATAGACTTCGAGAGGAAACTCGCTACATTTTTCCATTAGTAGCAAGGGATCTTTTATAAGCACCATCCCGCAAACAGGATGTCACATACCACAGCCTTTGATATACTATACATGTGTATGTGGTGCATTGGCTGGAATAAGAAATGGCCAAATGGTTCCATCGACGTGGATCGATTCCAGATGTGTCACTTTATTGTAACTCTATCCAAATGTGTTATTGTAGATAAACAAACTTAGTGTCATTTTTAACGGGTTGAAACTAGTGTGTGGACTTTAATATTGATCTTTTTGGTATTATGTTTGAAGTAGGTATAATTAAAGTAATATTTTTAGATTCTTCCCACCAATCCACTTGTCTTAGAAATTGAGGCTGTGCCAAAACAGACTTGCTTGAACATTCAGTGGATGTAAGGACATGTCAGCTGGGTGAATACCATAATCAGATTCCTAAACATTGAACAACCAGGGGACAATATTTCAAAATCTTAGCTAACCGGAAGTCAGTTCACGTGAGTTTTACTTAGGTAACCGATTGTTCAGTTACGTGAATATAGTTCTAGTAACCGATGAGTTAGACCTACCTAACCCTAAAACACTTGAACTACGGTTCTATGCTACATTGGTGGTTCATATGTATTAAACAAAACAACTGATTTTCTGAGTACTTTTAATTTTAGAAATTTACCACATAACCAATTGGTGGTTCATGTGATTTTAAAGTTGTGTAGCCAACATACGAACAGAACAATGGTTCTCATGAAATATTGTGCCCTGAAGTACACAACAAAACAAAAACTAAATATTATTTTAAACATTTTTTTGCCATACAGTTTTATCAGTTCAGTGCATATTGTAAAGGCCATATGCCATGTGATTTCCGATGCCATAGTCAATCAGTGTAGAAACCTTATTTCAAAAAACTTAATTAATAAATCAAAAAGACAACAGTGATATGGATAAAATTGTTTTGCCCTGAGCTAGTGAAATATTATGATGTAACGGCTACTTGAACTGCCCCCTTCCCATTTTTTAACAGTTTTTTGCTGTTTGAAAATTAAGATACTAGTCATAAAATTTACTACTCTGGCGTGTGTGGAAGAATTTTAGCAATGGGGTCTAGACTGGTGGGTGAAATTTACAGGGAGGTCGTTCATGCTCTCCAAGAAAATACATTGAAAAAAAGAAAGAAAATGTGATTGAGCAGGAAGGGTTTCAAGCCCTGAAAACCCCACCTCCTGCACAATCGCTGTGTGATGTGCATGCTACTTCATCACAAACATTAACTCTTAATTAATCTTTAACCCCAGACACTGAATCTGATCGACCTAAAATTAATTGGATGTGGCAGACCCGAAATTTTACTTAAGATAAAAATCATACAGGCTCTAGACAGATTGCCAAATGGGCAAGTTTTATCATGGTGGCTTCGGACCATCCTGAGTTTGTAGTCATTTTAAAAGATGTTCAGCAAATAAAATTTTCACATTATTAAAATTTCAATTTACTTACATTTTCTTGCTTAGAATATGAATATCTCTATAACAAATGCTTTTCTGGACATTGTAATATTTTGTAGTATTTCAATATCGATTATTGTCTAAAATAATTTTGTACATACAAATTTATTTTATTTCTTTCTATGACCAAATTTGAAATAATTTGACCAAAGATAACTTCTCACATATTTATCTGTGTAATGCTTTATATTTAAAAAGTGTTAGTGTTTTGGGGTTTTTAAAACTGACAACAAAAGCAGGATGTATGTTTATTTTGTTGGGAGGAACAAATGGAAGTCTTGCTAGGACTGGAAACTCAGGATAGTACCTTTAAAAAATAAATGTGTAGACAATACTTTAAACCTAACACTGATCTGAAGACACAAAAAGATACTGGAAGGTCTGTGCATTATCACCATTATCCTGAAACAAGTATATTGCGTAAATGTATGTGTTCATTGGTTTTTCTAGGGTTTTTCTCTCCTCCAAACACAGAAGTGAATATTTCTTTGAGCATAATACATGTAATAATAGTTAGGCCCAAAACACACCAATTCTGTTATGGGTGGAAGAATTGGTGTGAGTCACCACTTTCACTCACGACAGGTGTGTGCTACAACATCTTGTTGTGAATGTGCACGTAAAATCCTAAGTCAAGACAAACACATCAGAGCTGTATCTGGATCTGGTGAATATGGTACCATTCGAAAAACAAACACACTTAATCGAATGGTGCAGTATACACCGAGATGAATTTATATAACGCAGGTGTTTAAGCATTGTAAATGTATGTAGTTACATGTGTATAAGTCTAAAACAGGCTAAATTCAGCTCACCATGTCTGTGCTGGTGTGAACTACAGAATCTGGCAGCAGATGACATACATCCAAAGGGTGGGACATAGCTCAGTGGTAAAGTACTCACTTGATGTGTGGTTGGTTTACAATCGATCCCCGTCAGTGGGCCACTGAGCTATTTCTCATTCCAGCTAATGCACCATGATTGATCAAAGGCCGTGGTATGTGCTATTCTGTCCTTGAGATGGTGCATATAAAAGATCCCTTGCCACTAACGAAAAAATTTAGCGGGTTTACTCTGAAGACTACGAGACAAAATGACCAAACATCCAATAGCTGATGATTAATAAGTCAATGTGCTCTAGTGGTGTCATTAAACAAAATAAACGTTACTTTAGGACATAGACCCAATTTTAGTGTGTCTTGGGCCTTACATTGTCATGTCTGTGCTGGTGTGAACTACAGATCTGGCAGCTGATCACATAGACCCAGCTTTCGTGTGTTTTGGGTCTTACATTGCATTTAATGTCCTGTTCACCTAAACTTTTGCCCTTTATCTCAGCATTTAAACTGTCTCTTGATGCCTTTTGATCAAAAATCAAATGTTGAGATAATAAAAGTAATGGTTCTCTTGTCACCTATTTAAGGCAAAGAATTTTACTGTTACAACCATATTATAACCTTTATGTAGATCTGAAGGCAGCATGGGGAATATCGGACACTAATTGCTGTAATTAAAACTTTTATTGTTAAAATATGTAAAATTCAACCCTACTAGTATCTAACTAGGTAAAGTTTTGTGCAGTATTGGCCATAATAATTTCTCTGTTACATCCAGTCAAAATACATGTACTGTTAAAAATCGTTAAACACTAAATTTGGAAGCTAATGTATTTATTATTCTGTGTTTTTCATCTTTTTTTTACAATATCAGTAAACTGAATTACTGAAATACTTAGTTTCAAACATGGCCGCCATGAAAAGTGACCAACTGCAGGTCATCTGTCTTTTTTTTTCTTTTCTTAATAAAATGTTTAGTATACCCAAAGATTGTTCTAAAGAATGACAAACACACTTGAAGAGTTCATTTCCAAAACACTGACAAACACACTTGAAGAGTTTTATTTCCAAAACACTGACAAACACACTTGAAGAGTTCATTTCCAAAACACTGACAAACACACTTGAAGAGTTCATTTCCAAAACACTGACAAACACACTTGAAGAGTTCATTTCCAAAACACTGACAAACACACTTGAAGAGTTCATTTCCAAAACACTGACAAACACACTTGAAGAGTTTTATTTCCAAAACACTGACAAAGACTCTTGAAGAGTTCATTTCCAAAACACTGACAAACACACTTGAAGAGTTCATTTCCAAAACACTGACAAACACACTTGAAGAGTTCATTTCCAAAACACTGACAAACACACTTCAAATTGAAGAGTTTTATTTCCAAAACACTGACAAAGACTTTTGAAGAGTTCATTTCCAAAACACTGACAAACACACTTGAAGCGTTCATTTCCAAAACACATTTTTCCGAAATTTCTAGATTTTGGAATTAAACCCCTGCAATTAAGAAAATGTCCACAGCAAAACAAAAGAAAAAAAATTATTTGGAAAAAAAACAAAAAACTCAACATCAGTAGTACCTAAAGAATTAAAAACTCCACAGCATTGCAGATTGCTGTGGGCAATTACCAGGGTTGAAGTTAGCAGTGAAGGTATACAGATGTTGGAACAGCTCAACAATACAACAATACCCAGTAATGTTTTTATCAAAACACCATATGCCCATTGAACACAATGTTAAAACAGTGCTTTATGGATTGCTGCTCCACTGTGGAAATGTAGTCGATGCTGGATGTAATAGAAACATTATTGACCATTACTGGACTAAGTAATGTTCTGATAATCTGTTTTTACAATAACAAACAAGAGGAAAACAATTTCCTTTAGCTATAGAAATTATCAGCAATTAGATGAAATGTTTTTGGATTTATGTTTTGTAAAACATGCCTTTTTTGTTGATTTTTCCATATTGCTATACATATTTGTCATTTGTGTGTAAAAATTTACAATCTATGTGCTTCTATTTATCAAGGAAACATGTTTTCATGCACTCGTGTACATTGCATTTTTTAGCCATGCATTCTTGAATATGTCGAACATGGATGTATGTGTGCATTTTGTGAATATATGGCTTTAAGACTGATTGGGTTGGATTTTTATTCTAGTTTAGTGAACATCAACTTTGACATTGCATAATGTGATGTCCCTAGCACATGATTTCCCTTAAAGCTTATGGCCTTCACATAAATAGGAGACAACTCGTTATTCCTCATTTCCCTTAAAGCTTATGGCCTTCACATAAATAGGAGACAACTCGTTATTCCCTGTGGCCCAGTGGTAAAGAACTCAGCTGATGTGTGGTCAGTCTAGGATTGATCCCCGTCCGTGGGCCATTAGACTATTTCTTGTTCCATCAGTACTCCACCACTGGTATTACAAAGGCTGTGCATGTACCGGTATGTGCTATCCTGTCTGTACATATGAAAGATCCCTTTAACTGATGGACAAATGTAGCAGGTTTTCTCTCAGACTAATGTCAAATTTACCAAATGGTTGACATCCAACAGTTCCAACCGATGATTAATAAACCAATATGTTCTAGTTGTGTCGTTAAACAAAACAACCTTTAACTTTTAACCAATATTTTCTTACCTAGACATTTCATAATTTTGTCTGTTACCATAATAAATGAGAAGCCTACAATCTAATCAAAATGTGAATTATGGTGAATCGTATCAAATTTATATTTTCAAAAATAGTCCAGCAAAGCAAGGGCATTTATTTATATTAGGGGCAGCACAACTCCGTGATAAAATGGTCACCTGATGTGCAGTCGGGTCTAGGTTCGATCCCCATCAGCCAGTGCTCCACAACTGGTGTAACAAAGGCTGTGGTATGTTGTATCCTGTCTGGTATGCTGCATATAAAAGATCCCTTGATGCTAATCAAAGAGTAGCCTGTGATGGCACCAGGGTTTTTTCCTATTGTTATCCGTGTGGTCCTTGATCATATGTCCAACACCAAATAACCATAATTAAAATGTGTTAAGTGCGTCATTAAATTAAACTTCCTACCTTCAATATTTATGACAACCATAGCAGAATTTTCTGCATTCTAAGGGACATAACCCATGCATATTGGTTCAGTTGCCTCTTACAGAAGTTACACCCACACAATCCATTCTACTCTAATACTGTTACAAAACAGAAACATTGTATCGGATCAAAACAATCTTTTCAAATTATAAATGCCATTTATTGTAACAAAGTAGATGGTGCTACATGTATGTCAGCAGATACCAGCAGTTAGAACAATAGAACTAAAATGGCTGCCATGCTACAGTGACACCTTGGCACACTTGTTTTCATTATCAGCCTCAATGGTGTGGTGGATAAACCATCAGACATAAGGCAGGTAGGTACTTGGTTAACATGCAGCCCGGCACCCGCTCTCACTCAGAGAGTTTTAAAGGAAACATGTCACGTAACCCATATTTGGCCAACCATGTACAATTAATTATAAATTGAATCACCTAAAAAAAAATTTTTTAAGATTAATTACTTAAAATATCTCCAGTGGGTAGGTGTAAGACCACTACAAACTCTTCTCTCACTAACAACTAAAAACCCAGTCCTAGACCGACAGCCCAGATAACTGAGGTGCATGATCAAGGCAGCATGCTTGAACCTTAGTTTGATATAAGCGCGAAAATAAGTTAAAATGAAATGTTTTGATTGTAATTGTGACACTTGGTCCAGAATGTTGGATTAGGAACTTTAAAGGGATGCACGCATAGGTGGACTGGTAGGCATCTTCAACGGTATTTAATGCACATTACCAGTACTGCTTAATATCAACAAGTATATTTAATTAATAAAAAAAATGAAATGTGAATGGAAACATTACAATGTATTTTTCACTGTTAGAACCTCTTCTTTTTTTTAATACATATAACTGAATTCATACTTGAATCATGATTAACGTATCACAATTCAGTTTCATAATAGTTTTCACCAGGTTCATTTGTCACTTTTGCCAAACTAGGATAAAATGATTGAATGATAAAATCAATACTACAAATCTAAAAAAACCTGTTCGTTACTTTATTAACACATAATCCATGACATGAAGCTGTAAAGTGACATATAAATGCCTATGGAACATGCACTTGTTTCGTTGTTCTGTTCACATGTGAATAGTGAAACGTGAATCATAACTGGGTGAATTGTAACAGGGTGGGACGTAGACCAGTGGTAAAGCTCTTGCCTGCTGCACAGTCAATTTAAGATCAATCGGTCGGTGGGCTCATTGAGCTATTTGCTACTAAACAAAACAAAATTACATCATTTGGGGGGGTTTTGGTAGGGGGTATTTTCAAGTATTTGTCTATGATCATCAACATAATTTTACAATGTTTTGATGTGAATTGCCATTCTTTTTGTATTATATTAGATGGAGGAAAACCCATTTTCAACAGGTTTTCATTTTCCAAATATATACATATATAGAAAATAACTGGTTAGAACAGGAAAAATCCAATGATAGAATGATCCTGCGAGCATTCTACCCACCGACGTAGGTCCTGATTATAACGTGTATGAATCCTGCTACCCACTGATGTAGGTCCTGATTATAACGTGTATGAATCCTGCTACCCACTGATGTAGGTCCTGATTATAACTGTATGAATCCTGTTACCCACTGATGTAGGTCCTGATTATAACGTGTATGAATCCTGCTACCCACTGATGTAGGTCCTGATTATAACTGTATGAATCCCGTTACCCACTGATGTAGGTCCTGATTATAACGTGTATGAATCCTGCTACCCACTGATGTAGGTCCTGATTATAACTGTATGAATCCCGTTACCCACTGATGTAGGTCCTGATTATAACTGTATGAATCCTGCTACCCACTGATGTAGGTCCTGATTATAACGTGTATGAATCCCGCTACCCACTGATGTAGGTCCTGATTATAACTGTATGAATCCCGTTACCCACTGATGTAGGTCCTGATTATAACTGTATGAATCCTGTTACCCACTGATGTAGGTCCTGATTATAACTGTATGAATCCTGCTACCCACTGATGTAGGTCCTGATTATAACTGTATGAATCCTGTTACCCACTGATGTAGGTCCTGATTATAACGTGTATGAATCCTGCTACCCACTGATGTAGGTCCTGATTATAACTGTATGAATCCTGTTACCCACTGATGTAGGTCCTGATTATAACTGTATGAATCCTGCTACCCACTGATGTAGGTCCTGATTATAACGTGTATGAATCCTGCTACCCACTGATGTAGGTCCTGATTATAACTGTATGAATCCTGTTACCCACTGATGTAGGTCCTGATTATAACTGTATGAATCCTACTACCCACTGATGTAGGTCCTGATTATAACGTGTATGAATCCTGCTACCCACTGATGTAGGTCCTGATTATAACTGTATGAATCCTGTTACCCACTGACGTAGGTCCTGATTATAACGTGTATGAATCCTGCTACCCACTGATGTAGGTCCTGATTATAACTGTATGAATCCTGCTACCCACTGATGTAGGTCCTGATTATAACTGTATGAATCCTGTTACCCACTGATGTAGGTCCTGATTATAACGTGTATGAATCCTGTTACCCACTGATGTAGGTCCTGATTATAACTGTATGAATCCTGCTACCCACTGATGTAGGTCCTGATTATAACGTGTATGAATCCTGCTACCCACTGATGTAGGTCCTGATTATAACTGTATGAATCC
Source organism: Gigantopelta aegis (assembly GCF_016097555.1). NCBI lineage: Eukaryota > Metazoa > Mollusca > Gastropoda > Neomphalida > Peltospiridae > Gigantopelta > Gigantopelta aegis. The sequence goes on along the minus strand of NC_054712.1, from coordinate 59,599,900 downwards.
CGTTACCCACTGATGTAGGTCCTGATTATAACTGTATGAATCCTGTTACCCACTGATGTAGGTCCTGATTATAACGTGTATGAATCCCGCTACCCACTGATGTAGGTCCTGATTATAACTGTATGAATCCCGTTACCCACTGATGTAGGTCCTGATTATAACTGTATGAATCCTGTTACCCACTGATGTAGGTCCTGATTATAACTGTATGAATCCTGTTACCCACTGATGTAGGTCCTGATTATAACTGTATGAATCCTGTTACCCACTGATGTAGGTCCTGATTATAACGTGTATGAATCCTGTTACCCACTGATGTAGGTCCTGATTATAACGTGTATGAATCCTGCTACCCACTGATGTAGGTCCTGATTATAACTGTATGAATCCCGTTACCCACTGATGTAGGTCCTGATTATAACTATGAATCCTGTTACCCACTGATGTAGGTCCTGATTATAACGTGTATGAATCCTGCTACCCACTGATGTAGGTCCTGATTATAACTGTATGAATCCTGCTACCCACTGATGTAGGTCCTGATTATAACTGTATGAATCCTGTTACCCACTGATGTAGGTCCTGATTATAACGTGTATGAATCCTGCTACCCACTGATGTAGGTCCTGATTATAACTGTATGAATCCTGTTACCCACTGATGTAGGTCCTGATTATAACTGTATGAATCCTGCTACCCACTGATGTAGGTCCTGATTATAACGTGTATGAATCCTGCTACCCACTGATGTAGGTCCTGATTATAACTGTATGAATCCTGTTACCCACTGATGTAGGTCCTGATTATAACTGTATGAATCCTACTACCCACTGATGTAGGTCCTGATTATAACGTGTATGAATCCTGCTACCCACTGATGTAGGTCCTGATTATAACTGTATGAATCCTGTTACCCACTGACGTAGGTCCTGATTATAACGTGTATGAATCCTGCTACCCACTGATGTAGGTCCTGATTATAACTGTATGAATCCTGCTACCCACTGATGTAGGTCCTGATTATAACTGTATGAATCCTGTTACCCACTGATGTAGGTCCTGATTATAACGTGTATGAATCCTGTTACCCACTGATGTAGGTCCTGATTATAACTGTATGAATCCTGCTACCCACTGATGTAGGTCCTGATTATAACGTGTATGAATCCTGCTACCCACTGATGTAGGTCCTGACTTTTAAAAGTTGTGGAACTTCACTGATTATAACGTGTATGAATCCTGCTACGGTCAGACTACCAACTGCCAACACAAACTTGGCCAACTTTCTGCTGTCACGACATCTACAACTGTCCAGTTGCTAGTCTGAGCGCTATTACAACTCGATTCTCGTTGTATAACCCATTAGTTGTTAATCTCAGCAAAACTGTCTTAAGTTGGGAGTTGAGGGAAGTTACAAGGCAACCGTCAAGTTAGACCCTAGCATTAGATTCACTACACTTGGTGCAAAAACAACATAAGAAATCCAAGAATGTAGATATTTAATAGTTTTACAAACCATAATAACATAATGTATAAATCATGAAGTCAAAACATCTTGTATAGTAATAATGTATATATCATGAACTCATGCAAAACAATATACATAGTAATAATGAATAAATAAAAAAGTCAAAACAAACATACCAGTAGTAAAATAATGTATAAATCATGAACTAAAAACTAAATACATAGTAACATAATCTACATATATAAATCATGATGTCAAAACAACATACATAGTAAAATAATGTATAAATCATGAACTAAAAACAAAATACATAGAATCATGAAGTATAAATCATGTCAAAACATGCATAGTAACAAATGTATAAACCCTGAACTAAAAACAACATACATTGTAACAAATGTATAAACCCTGAACTAAAAACAACATAGATTGTAACAAATGTATAAATCATGATGTCAAAACAACATACATAGTAATATAATGTATAAATCATGATGTCAAAACAACATACATAGTAATATAATGTATAAATCATTAATTAAAAACAACATATTAACATAATGTATAAATCATGGAGATAAGAAAAAAATTAATATATATATATTTTAAAAAAACCTAGTGACTATAATCAAATAATTTCTCTCATTTTGCCGCTGAATATAATACAAACCTGCACTACAGTGTCAAAAGGCACTATGGTGTCAAAAGGCACTACAGTGTCAAAAGGCACTAGGGTGTCAAAAGGCACTACGGTGTCAAAAGGCTATGTCCAAATTGTTTATTGGACTAAATAAACTAACTGAACAGAGAGGTCAGAAATGACCACAGTAGTTTTCTCACTTGTTATTTTCCTTAAAACTGCATTCAGTTACCATTATCAAATTACCAAAATTATCAGATGTAGTTTATAATAAGAAGATTAACAATCTATTTTTTGCCCAGTCAAATAGTTTCTTCAAAACTCAAGCATTAGTATGCGCAGCTACAAATTAAAAGTGATTTGTTAATATTCCTTTATACTGCATTTGAGGATTGCCGGTAAATATTGCAAACAAAAATGATTACTAAATTAGAAGAGAAATCATGCTAAAGGTTGAGACATGTTTATCACCCTGTTAAAAGTATTAAATCATTTCTGTCATTGAATATATTTTAAAGTCAATACAGTTTACTGGTGTATCTTTTCTTATCCTAATAAAAATATCGCAACTCACTTTAAGGTGAGTGCCATTATTATTCAATTTTTTGGACTTAAAAAACCCCCCAACCCACCCCAAAATTATACAGTAGTCTGTTTGTCATAGCAGGGCAGAATGAATGTGAATGGCTAAATACTAGTATTCCACTGCATCACATCACTATAATATAAAATGTTAAATATGTTTACGGTCTCCAATAGCCTGTTTTGTTTCTCCAGTGACTATCACTTTACAAATTCACTAATAAGCTGAATATTAATGTAATTATGTGCATTAATTTATCGATATAAGGTGTGTGTGTGTGTGTGTGTGTGTGTGTGTGTGTGTGTATATATATATATATATATATATATATATATCACCTTTTCCAATACACATTTTCATGCACAGAAAACCTCCCAAGTTGATGAGTTTTCCAAGTGCGAGTTTTCCCCTTGGCGACTTAATGTGGAATGTTTGCTGGTGGCTTAAATGAAAAGATAATTATCCAGATCTGTTGTACTGATTGCATGGGAACATGGATAACAATATTTGAGTGATGAAGCGACCAACTGAGCAGAACAAGGAAACGTTGATAAACCTTGTAGAGAATCGTCTACTTTATGATGTGCATTGTAGGGATCACAGAAATACAATCATGATCACTAACATGTTGATAAACCTAATAGAGAATTGTCTACTTTATGATGTGCATTGTAGGGATCACAGAAATACAATCATGATCACTAACAACATGTTGATAAACCTAATAGAGAATCGTCTACTTTATGATGTGCATTGTAGGGATCACAGAAATACAATCATGATCACTAACAACATGTTGATAAACCTTATAGAGAATCGTCTACTTTATGATGTGCATTGTAGGGATCACAGAAATACAATCATGATCACTAACAACATGTTGATAAACCTTATAGAGAATCGTCTACTTTATGATGTGAATTGTAGGGATCACAGAAATACAATCATGATCACTAACACATGATGAGAATTTTCAGCTAAATGGACGTGGAGGGCTATGATTTTAAGTACCCGATATAATAAGCATTCTAAAGTGATGATAAATCAAATGAAATGAAAGTAATGTGTATAGGAATCTACCCATGAAAATGCAGATGTGGCAATGAAAATTACGTCAATGGAAAGTAAATCCTTACATTAATTGCTCAAGAAATGGCATTAATGGAAAGTAGGCCTTACATTAATTGCTCAAGAAATGACATTAATGGAAAGTAGGCTTTACATTAATTGCTCAAGAAATGACATTAATGGAAAATAGGCTTTACATTAATTGCTCAAAAAATTACATTAATGGAAAATAGGTCTTACATTAATTACTCAAGAAATGGCATTAATAGGGAAGTAGGCCTTATATTAATTGCTCAAGAAATGGCATTAATAGGAAAGTAGGGCTTACAGTAATTGTAACCAACAATGTTTCCAACTTGATGAACATTATTCCATTTCTGGAATTACTAAAATTGGCAATTGTCGCAGTTGGAGAGAAAAGGACTGTAATGTGCAGGTGGACAGCGGAAGAAAGTGAAAGAAATGAGGAGTTGTCACATTGGGAAGAAAGTGAAAGAAAGGAGGAGTTGTTAGATTGGGAAGAAAGTGAAAGAAGGGAGGAGTTGTCAGATTGGGAAGAAAGTGAAAGAAATGAGGAGTTGTTAGATTGGGAAGAAAGTAAAAGAAAGGAGGAGTTGTTAGATTGGGAAGAAAGTAAAAGAACGGAGGAGTTGTTAGATTGGGAAGAAAGTGAAAGAAAGGAGGAGTTGTCAGATTGAATTCCATCTCAGGGGGCAGTGGGATTACAAAAAAAAGAAAGAAAAAAAAAGGCAATTTTGGAAGCCATGTATTTCTGTCACAGACAAGTTGTGCACTATTGTTCAAGTAGAATAAAAACTGAGAAAGGAAAGAAATGTTTTGTTTACCAGCACCTCGGCACACTTTAAACTATGGCTATAATTTTGGTATCCAACAGTTTGTGTCAACACTTGGTCCAAAGTATGAGGAAATCCACTGCCTATTCATAAGTTACTTTCCTCTGCATAGTGACTAGGGATCTTTAATCTGCACTTTCCTACAGACTGGAAAGCACATAATATCATGGCCATACACACTTCACAAACTATCAAACTTACCAACATATACCAAATTGTCCCATTTGTACTTTATACCAATCCGACTCGAGTGACCAGTGCTTTTCGTCGAAGTGTTTGACCATGAACTCTCGGGCACAGCAGATTACTGCCCAGCAGCTCTTGTGGTGTTGCACTTTCTTCCAATAGGCTTGGAGGTATGGCCGCCTCTCTTCTGGGAAGAAAAATGGTTCGAATCCCAGAAACCAAATTCGTCCGAGAAGCACGGCTAACGAGATATCAACGGCAGTGAACTGTGCATCACACAGCCACGTGTCCTGACCCGATTCTGAAATTTTAAGTTATGAAATTCAGACAATAGGTTGAGTTTTTAAAAAGTAATATTATATATACAGTGTTGAAACAAGTTAAAAATAATGGTGGCAGCAGAACTTGGGATATAATTGGCTGTATTGCACTAATACGATTTTAGTGTTTGAAAGATTCTATTTAAATTGATGGTCACCCGATAAAGACTACATTTGTAAAATTTATTGTCACCCTTAGTTAATAAACTTAAAAAGATTACTTCAGGGGATTGGGCAATGCTAATTTTCAACTGTATACATACAGGTCTATAGGAAGAAGGGGGGGGGGGGGATGTGCCCCTCCCCACTTGAGGACGAAAATGTATGGGGGTTTTCCTATTCTATATAAATAAGGATTGTTCCCCCCATCCCCACAATTCCTGATATCATTCTTATGGGCCTGATATATATACTGATAGTTTTTAATCTGTGGCACTCTAGTTTTTTTTAGAGGTATGAACGTGCCTCTGCATGCCCCTAAATTCAATCTGATGGGTGTGAAATATTGTGTCCGTTAATAAATATTGTGTCCCTGACTGCACAAGACACAGTGTACTAGGGCAGAATTTTGTTTTACTTATTCATTATAAAAAGTATAAAAGTATTTTTAAAATTGTGTTTGTATATTGTGAAAATGGTGGTGGGAAAATGCAAACATGTATTACAGTAACACACTTATACATTGTACAAAAGGAAGGATATAAGTCAATTCACACCACAACCCACAAACACTTGACTATTTTGCACAATGAATTATGTGTTACACAAAAGGTTACTATATATATAAAACATTTTCTTTTCAGTTTTTAATATTATTTTTCCTTGTTTATAAAACATTTCAACACACCATATCATTTTCTGTTTTTACCTAGTCCAGATTAATAGTATTATTTGCTAAAGGTATATTTTATAATAAAATAAAGTTAAAACCAGATTAAAAAAACCCAAACAAAACAATTCCCCAAGTTGTAATCAAATAAGCCTATCAGGAGATGACATTATATACTCTTCAAAAGAAGAAACGCAAAACTACATTGTCGTAACATTTGGAGAATTGATTTAATTATTGAATGGTGAGTCCGATAATTACCAAATGTTGCAGGATTGTTCACAATTCACTCTAGTCCATTGTGAGTAAGTGATAGGACACACCACCAAGGTCAAGGTCATCTGGAGTCAATACCGGGTGTGGCCTCCGCGTGTGTTGACAACTGCCTGGCACCGCCTGCCCATTGAAGCAACCAGAGTACGGATGACGTCCCAGGGGATGGTGGCCCACTCGGCCTGCAAGGCTGCTGCCAGCTCGGGCAGGGTCTGGGGCTGTGGTTATCGCTGTCGGAGGCGTCGGTCCAACTCGTCCCATAGATGCTCAATTGGGTTCAAATCCGGTGATATCGATGGCCAAGGAAGGACATTAATGTTGTTGTTCTGTAGGAAAGCCGTTGTGAGACGTGCTGTGTGAGGCCTGGCGTTGTCATGTTGGAACACTGCGTTGGCATTGGCCATAACTGGAACGATGTGTGGCCGGAGGATCTGGTCAATGTAGCCCTGTGCATTCAGGTTGCCCTGCACGTGGACCAGGTCAGTTCTGCCAGTGTGTGAGATGGCTGCCCACACCATGACACTACCCCCGCCGAATCTGTCCACTTCCTGCACGTAGTTTGCCGCATAACGTTCACCACGACGCCTATACACGCGACATCTTCCATCATGACGTCGGAGCAGAAATCGGGACTCGTCACTGAACCACACCTGTCTCCATCGCAGTTGAGGCCATTGTCGATGAATCTGGCACCACTGCAGTCGGAGTCGACGGTGTTGTGGTGTTAAGATGACACCTCGAACTGGACGTCTGGCACGAATTCCTACCTCACATAGGCGGTTCCGTACGGTCTGGTCGGATATCCTGCGCAAACCTGGTATTGCTGCGGCTGTGGAGGTGGCAGTAGTCAATCGTTCCCGAAGGTGGCGTACCCGGATGTAGCGGTCCTGCCCGGGGGTAGTGACCCGTGGTCGACCGGATCTAGGGAGGTCACGTGTTGATCCATGTTGCTGGTAACGGTCCCACAGTCTGGAGATGGTGCTTGGGGACACATGGAATGCCCTGGCAACGGCCGTTCTGGATTCGCCTGCGTCTAGTCGGCCGATGGCATTGTTTCTCTGCGGTTCACTGAGACGTGGCATGTCCTGGATTGTCAACTGTCGGCCAGATACAGAGGCCAGGCAAGCGAACACCCTGCACTTTTATACTGTCGGTGTTCATGTTGCACGTGCAGACAACGCACGTGCAGTGGTGACATGGTTTGCACGTGGCTGCGTTTTTGCGAATATTCACATTTTGGAACTTTATTGTACAGTAGCTGCGTTTTATCGAATGTAACCGTGGGAATGTGTTTGGGACATGCAATGACCTTATATTCACAAAGCATGAACCGGTAGGAAACATAAAATCGGAGTTATAACCCATTTGTACTCTTTTGCGTTTCTTTTTTTGAAGAGTATACTATATTTTCATTTCCAATAAAGGCTATTGCAATTTTATTTTTTTAAATATTGAAAATCTTGCATGTGTAAGACCACTACACCTTCTCTCTCACTAACCACTAACAAATAACCCACTGTCCTGGACAGACAACCCAGATAGCTGAGATATGTGCGCAGGACAGCATGCTTCAACCTTAATTGAATATAGGCTCGAAAATAAGTTGAAATGAAATTAAATAATATCAATGTTATTGCCAAAGACACATGATGCACATACCGGTAAGGTACTTGGTCTTAAAGCACAATTCTGACAATAAATTGACATCTATTACAGTTATGCAGGCAAATTTTTGTTTTCAAAATTTTAATTAGCGATATATCTAGTCACTATTTATTAGTAACTACTATGTAATGTTTTAAAATTGTGTAGCGATCTCTGAAAGTTGTGTAGTGAATCGCGATGCAATATTGAACAAAACTGCCGTTATGGCAGTTAAAAAGGGACATAATAATTTTTCTCTTGAATAGTGACATATGATGTTTGATTTAGCGAAGGTATATAATGCAAACATGAATGATTCAAACCAATCTGTAAATATAAATGTAAAGTAACTGCCGGCCCGACAGGAACAAACAAACAAATCACCTGGCCCAAAGTGATGCTGAACAGAATAAACTGTTAGGAATGGTAGTATTTCGACCCCTGCTTGTAGTGTGCAGTTCTATTGAGTAAAATATCTCCAGTAAGCTTTAAAGAGACTGTTTGCTTCTGTTGTAATATGTTTGTGACTAACAAGAGCTGTTTTAACAATAAAAATTACATATTACACTCGTGTCACATTAGTCTGTGTGGCACAAAAGTCTGCGCATGTTAATTATCGATGTAAAGGCATTTGATGGCAAACATAGGATTGTTGTGGTATTAGAGTGGGAATCTTTGACAACTGTGGTGGGCAGCGATTGTGAAGAAATTACATAGCTTGGTCTCCAACTGTAATGAGAGCGTATAACCTTCCAAATGTCCGTCTACCTCTCTTACAGTCAGGGTACTCGGGCTAAGGTAACCTCAATGACCATTCTCAACTTACCGGACATCCGAATGACCATTCTTCACTTACAGGTAACCAGAACGACTGTTCTAGACTTGCAGGTAACCTCAACGACCATTCTTCACTTACAGGTAATCTGAATGACCGTTCTCCACTTACAGGTAATCTGTATGACCTGTTCTTCACTTACAGGTAATCTGAATGACCGTTCTCCACTTACAGGTAATCTGTATGACCTGTTCTTCACTTACAGGTAATCTGAATGACCGTTCTCCACTTACAGGTAATCTGTATGACCTGTTCTTCACTTACAGGTAACCTGAATGACCGTTCTTCACTTACAGGTAACCTGAATGACCGTTCTTCACTTACAGGTAACCTGTATGACCGTTCTCCACTTACAGGTAACCTGTATGACCGTTCTTCACTTACAGGTAACCTGAATGACCGTTCTTCACTTACAGGTAACCTGTATGACCTGTTCTTCACTTACAGGTAACCTGAATGACCGTTCTTCACTTACAGGTAACCTGAATGACCGTTCTCCACTTACAGGTAACCTGAATGACCGTTCTTCACTTACAGGTAACCTGTATGACCTGTTCTTCACTTACAGGTAACCTGAATGACCGTTCTTCACTTACAGGTAACCTGAATGACCGTTCTCCACTTACAGGTAACCTGTATGACCGTTCTTCACTTACAGGTAACCTGTATGACCTGTTCTTCACTTACAGGTAACCTGTATGACCTGTTCTTCACTTACAGGTAACCTGTATGACCTGTTCTTCACTTACAGGTAACCTGTATGACCGTTCTCCACTTACAGGTAACCTGAATGACCGTTCTTCACTTACAGGTAACCTGTATGACCGTTCTTCACTTACAGGTAATCTGAATGACCGTTCTTCACTTACAGGTAACCTGTATGACCGTTCTCAACTTACAGGTAACCTGTATGACCGTTCTTCACTTACAGGTAACCTGTATGACCGTTCTCAACTTACAGGTAACCTGTATGACCGTTCTCAACTTACAGGTAACCTGTATGACCGTTCTTCACTTACAGGTAACCTGTATGACCGTTCTTCACTTACAGGTAACCTGTATGACCGTTCTTCACTTACAGGTAACCTGAATGACCGTTCTCCACTTACAGGTAACCTGTATGACCTGTTCTTCACTTACAGGTAACCTGAATGACCGTTCTTCACTTACAGGTAACCTGTATGACCGTTCTTCACTTACAGGTAACCTGTATGACCTGTTCTTCACTTACAGGTAACCTGTATGACCGTTCTCCACTTACAGGTAACCTGAATGACCGTTCTTCACTTACAGGTAACCTGTATGACCGTTCTTCACTTACAGGTAATCTGAATGACCGTTCTTCACTTACAGGTAACCTGTATGACCGTTCTCAACTTACAGGTAACCTGTATGACCGTTCTCAACTTACAGGTAACCTGTATGACCGTTCTTCACTTACAGGTAACCTGAATGACCGTTCTCAACTTACAGGTAACCTGTATGACCGTTCTTCACTTACAGGTAACCTGTATGACCGTTCTTCACTTACAGGTAACCTGTATGACCGTTCTTCACTTACAGGTAACCTGAATGACCGTTCTCCACTTACAGGTAACCTGTATGACCTGTTCTTCACTTACAGGTAACCTGAATGACCGTTCTTCACTTACAGGTAACCTGTATGACCGTTCTTCACTTACAGGTAACCTGTATGACCGTTCTTCACTTACAGGTAACCTGTATGACCGTTCTTCACTTACAGGTAACCTGTATGACCGTTCTTCACTTACAGGTAACCTGAATGACCGTTCTCCACTTACAGGTAACCTGAATGACCGTTCTCAACTTACAGGTAACCTGTATGACCGTTCTCCACTTACAGGTAACCTGTATGACCGTTCTCCACTTACAGGTAACCTGAATTACCGTTCTCCACTTACAGGTAATCTGAATGATCGTTCTCCACTTACAGGTAATCTGTATGACCGTTCTCCACTTACAGGTAATCTGAATGATCGTTCTCCACTTACAGGTAATCTGTATGACCGTTCTCCACTTACAGGTAATCTGAATGACCGTTCTCCACTTACAGGTAACCTGTATGACCGTTCTCCACTTACAGGTAACCTGTATGACCGTTCTCCACTTACAGGTAACCTGAATGACCGTTCTCCACTTACAGGTAACCTGAATGACCTGTTCTTCACTTACAGGTAACCTGAATGATCGTTCTCCACTTACAGGTGTCCTGAACAACCAGTCTCCACTTACAGGTAACCTGAACAACCTTTCTCCACTTACAGGTAACCTGAACGACCGTTCTTCACTTACAGGTAAACATGAACAACCGTTCTCCACTTACAGGTAACCTGAACAACCGTTCTCCACTTACAGGTAACCTGAACGACCGTTCTTAACTTACAGGTAACCTGAACAACCGTTCTCGACTTACAGGTAACCTGAACGACCATTCTTAACTTACAGGTAACCCGAACAACCGTTCTCAACTTACAGGTAACCTCAACGACCGTTCTCGACTTACAGGTAATCTAAACGACCGTTCTTCACATACAGGTAACCTAAACGACCGTTCTCCACTTACAGGTAACTTGAACGACCGTACTTAACTTACAGGTAACCCGAACAACCGTTCTCGACTTACAGGTAACCTGAATGACCATTCTCAACTTACAGATAACCTCAACGACCGTTCTCCACTTACAGGTAACCTGAACGACCGTTCTCCACTTACAGGTAACCTAAACGACCGTTCTTCACTTACAGGTAACTTGAACGACCGTTCTTAACTTACAGGTAACCCGAACGACCGTTCTCAACTTACAGGTAACCTGAATGACCGTTCTCAACTTACAGGTAACCTGAATGACCGTTCTCCACTTACAGGTAATCTGAATGACCGTTCTCAACTTACAGGTAACCTCAACGACCGTTCTCGACTTACAGGTAATCTAAACGACCGTTCTTCACTTACAGGTAACCTAAACGACCGTTCTCCACTTACAGGTAACTTGAACGACCGTTCTCCACTTACAGGTAACCTGAACGACCGTTCTCCACTTACAGGTAACCTGACGACCGTTCTCCACTTACAGGTAACCTGAACGACCGTACTTAACTTACAGGTAACCCGAACAACCGTTCTCGACTTACAGGTAACCTGAATGACCATTCTCAACTTACAGATAACCTCAACGACCGTTCTCCACTTACAGGTAACCTGAACGACCGTTCTCCACTTACAGGTAACCTAAACGACCGTTCTTCACTTACAGGTAACTTGAACGACCGTTCTTAACTTACAGGTAACCCGAACGACCGTTCTCAACTTACAGGTAACCTGAATGACCGTTCTCAACTTACAGGTAACCTGAATGACCGTTCTCAACTTACAGGTAACCTGAATGACCGTTCTCAACTTACAGGTAACCTGTATGACCGTTCTTCACTTACAGGTAACCTGAATGACCGTTCTTCACTTACAGGTAACCTGAATGACCGTTCTTCACTTACAGGTAACCTGAATGACCGTTCTCAACTTACAGGTAACCTGAATGACCGTTCTCAACTTACAGGTAACCTCAACGACCGTTCTCGACTTACAGGTAATCTAAATGACCATTCTTCACATACAGGTAACCTAAACGACCGTTCTCCACTTACAGGTAACTTGAACGACCGTTCTCCACTTACAGGTAACCTGAACGACCGTTCTCCACTTACAGGTAACCTGACGACCGTTCTCCACTTACAGGTAACCTGAACGACCGTTCTCCACTTACAGGTAACCTGACAACCGTTCTCCACTTATAGGTAACTTGAACGACCGTTCTCCACTTACAGGTAACCTGAACAACTGTTCTTCACATACAGATAACCTGACGACCGTTCTCCACTTACAGGTAACCTGAACAACTGTTCTTCACTTACAGGTAACCTGACGACCGTTCTCCACTTACAGGTAACCTGAACAACTGTTCTTCACTTACAGGTAACCTGACGACCGTTCTCCACTTACAGGTAACCTGAACAACTGTTCTCCACTTACAGGTAACCCGATGACCGTTCTCCACTTACAGGTAACCTGAACAACTGTTCTCCACTTACAGGTAACCCGACGACCGTTCTCCACTTACAGGTAACCTGAACAACTGTTCTTCACTTACAGGTAACCTGAACAACTGTTCTTCACTTACAGGTAACCTGAACAACTGTTCTTCACTTACAGGTAACCTGACAACCGTTCTCCACTTACAGTAACCTGAACAACTGTTCTCCACTTACAGGTAACCTGAACAACTGTTCTTCACATACAGGTAACCTGAACAACTGTTCTCAACTTACAGGTAATCCGAACGACCATTCTCGACCTGAACAACCGTTCTCCACTTACAAGTAAACCTAAACAACCATTGTCCACTTACAGGTAACCTGAACAACTGTTCTTCACTTACAGGTAACCTGACGACCGTTCTTCACTTACAGGTAACCTGAATGACCGTTCTCCACTTACTTATTTCGATGCCTGAGCCACCAATATTGTAACAAATGTATTTAATGTACAACTTATTAGTTTAGTCATCAAAGGACTCTTTTAGATGGAAGTACCATAAGGCCTTCTTTATACTGACACAGTTGCGCTGCCTGTTCATCATAGTGCACGTTTCTACAATTGGATTAACATGCCTTCGGATTTTACGGAAACCATGTCGGTAGCGTGTTGGTAAAATCACGGAACCAAAATTTGGTTTCCCATGATTATTATATGGAGTACAACTATTGAGTGGAACCAAAACACAGTTTCTGATGAGTTCCCATGATCACAAGGCAAGGAACAGAAACCGTGCTGTCATGATACTACTGCTGACGATACAATACAAAATACCCTTGCTTGTGTAACAATTCCTGTTTTGATTTTGTATCGATTTACCAACACCAATTTCTACTGAAATGTACTAAATTGACAAGTCATTTCCTTCAATGAAAAGCAGTTAAGTGGACATACAATAAGTGCCTGCTTATGTCAATATAGCTATGATGTGGTTTTTCCACTGTAAACTGTATACAATACGTACCTGCTTATGTCAATATAGCTATGATGTGAAGTTTCCACGGTAAACTGTATACAATACGTGCCTGCTTATGTCAATATGTTTATGTGTTTTTTCCACTGTAAACTGTATACAATACGTGCCTGCTTATGTCAATATAGCTATGATGTGGAGTTTCCACTGTAAACTGTATACAATACGTGCCTGCTTATGTCAATATGTCTATGATGTGGCGTTTCCACTGTAAACTGTATACAATATGTGCCTGTTTATGTCAATATGTCTATGATGTGGCATTTCCACTGTAAACTGTGTTTAATCAGTGTTTCACTTTTATCATGTTTATTTCTTATTTTTAAAATCACTTCACCCAAGCTTCAACTTCTAGTTTCACTGAGAAAACACTTTGTATCAGGTTTTGTGATATGTATGATATTGCATGTTACGTATTGAAATACCTGTAGGAAGTACAATATGGCCTGCTGTTATTATGTTACGTATCGTGAGATAGGTGTGTGATGACAGCCCTACATATACAGGAAGTACAATATGGCCTGCTGTTATTATGTTACGTATCGTGAGATAGGTGTGTGATGACAGCCCTACATATACAGGAAGTACAATATGGCCTGTTGTTATTATGTTACGTATCGTGAGATAGGTGTCTGATGACAGCCCTACATATACAGGAAGTACAATATGGCCTGCTGTTATTATGTTACGTATCGTGTAGGTGTGTGATGACAGCCCTACGTATACAGGAAGTACAATATGGCCTGCTGTTATTATGTTACATATCGTGAGATAGGTGTGTGATGACAGCCCTACGTATACAGGAAGTACAATATGGCCTGTTGTTATTATGTTACGTATCGTGAGATAGGTGTGTGATGACAGCCCTACGTATACAGGAAGTACAATATGGCCTGCTGTTATTATGTTACGTATCGTGAGATAGGTGTGTGATGACAGCCCTACATATACAGGAAGTACAATATGGCCTGCTGTTATTATGTTACGTATCGTGAGATAGGTGTGTGATGACAGCCCTACATATACAGGAAGTACAATATGGCCTGTTGTTATTATGTTACGTATCGTGAGATAGGTGTGTGATGACAGCCCTACATATACAGGAAGTACAATATGGCCTGCTGTTATTATGTTACGTATCGTGAGATAGGTGTGTGATGACAGCCCTACATATACAGGAAGTACAATATGGCCTGCTGTTATTATGTTACGTATCGTGTAGGTGTGTGATGACAGCCCTACATATACAGGAAGTACAATATGGCCTGCTGTTATTATGTTACGTATCGTGTAGGTGTGTGATGACAGCCCTACATATACAGGAAGTACAATATGGCCTGCTGTTATTATGTTACGTATCGTGAGATAGGTGTGTGATGACAGCCCTACATATACAGGAAGTACAATATGGCCTGTTGTTATTATGTTACGTATCGTGTAGGTGTGTGATGACAGCCCTACATATACAGGAAGTACAATATGGCCTGCTGTTATTATGTTACGTATCGTGTAGGTGTGTGATGACAGCCCTACATATACAGGAAGTACAATATGGCCTGTTGTTATTATGTTACGTATCGTGAGATAGGTGTGTGATGACAGCCCTACATATACAGGAAGTACAATATGGCCTGCTGTTATTATGTTACGTATCGTGTAGGTGTGTGATGACAGCCCTACATATACAGGAAGTACAATATGGCCTGCTGTTATTATGTTACGTATCGTGTAGGTGTGTGATGACAGCCCTACATATACAGGAAGTACAATATGGCCTGTTGTTATTATGTTACGTATCGTGAGATAGGTGTGTGATGACAGCCCTACATATACAGGAAGTACAATATGGCCTGCTGTTATTATGTTACGTATCGTGTAGGTGTGTGATGACAGCCCTACATATACAGGAAGTACAATATGGCCTGCTGTTATTATGTTACGTATCGTGTAGGTGTGTGATAACAGCCCTACATATACAGGAAGTACAATATGGCCTGTTGTTATTATGTTACGTATCGTGAGATAGGTGTGTGATGACAGCCCTACATATACAGGAAGTACAATATGGCCTGTTGTTATTATGTTACGTATTGTGAGATAGGTGTGTGATGACAGCCCTACATATACAGGAAGTACAATATGGCCTGTTGTTATTATGTTACGTATCGTGTAGGTGTGTGATGACAGCCCTACATATACAGGAAGTACAATATGGCCTGTTGTTATTATGTTACGTATCGTGAGATAGGTGTGTGATGACAGCCCTACATATACAGGAAGTACAATATGGCCTGCTGTTATTATGTTACGTATTGTGAGATAGGTGTATGATGACACCCCTACGTATACAGGGCTTGAACTTGTAACCAGGCTTCTAGAAAAAGAAAAAAAATCCAATAGCCATGGGATCAGTGATTTTAAACATTTACTAGCAACGATTAAAAATTAACTAGCCCTACTTTACTTTAAGTTAATACGATTTTACTAAATAATAGTAATAATCAGATATGTCACCTAAAGAGGGAGACAGAGCTTAAAAACACTAACATTTTGGGGTTAGGGTGGGGTCAAGATATTCATATTTACAAAATATATTTAACTGCAACATTTGACAAAAAAAAAATTCATAAGCCGTCGGGCATGGCAATAGTAATTATTTACTAGCCCAACATTGAATATCACTAGCCATGGGAGTGGGGCTACCATAATCTAGAAGCCCTGTCTGGCATGGCAATAGTAGTTATTTATTAGCCCAACATTGAATATCACTAGCCATGGGAGTGGGACTACCATAATCTAGAAGCCCTGTCTGGCATGGCAATAGTAGTTATTTACTAGCCCAACATTGAATATCACTAGCCATGGGAGTGGGGCTACCATAATCTAGAAGCCCTGTCTGGCATGGCAATAGTAGTTATTTACTAGCCCAATATTGACTATCACTAGCCATGGGAATGGGGCTACCATAATCTAGAAGCTCTGTCTGGCATGGCAATAGTAGTTATTTACTAGCCCAACATTGAATATCACTAGCCATGGGAGTGGGGCTACCATAATCTAGAAGCCCCGTCTGGCATGGCAATAGTAGTTATTTACTAGTCCAACACTGAATATCACTAGCCATGGGAGTGGGGCTACCATAATCTAGAAGCCCTGTCTGGCATGGCAATAGTAGTTATTTACTAGCCCAATATTGACTATCACTAGCCATGGGAGTGGGACTACCATAATCTAGAAGCCCTGTCTGGCATGGCAATAGTAGTTATTTACTAGCCCAATATTGACTATCACTAGCCATGGGAGTGGGGCTACCATAATCTAGAAGCCCTGTCTGGCATTGCAATAGTAGTTATTTACTAGCCCAATATTGACTATCACTAGCCATGGGAGTGGGACTACCATAATCTAGAAGCCCTGTCTGGCATGGCAATAGTAGTTATTTACTAGCCCAATATTGACTATCACTAGCCATGGGAGTGGGGCTACCATAATCTAGAAGCCCTGTCTGGCATGGCAATAGTAGTTATTTACTAGCCCAATATTGACTATCACTAGCCATGGGAGTGGGGCTACCATAATCTAGAAGCCCTGTCTGGCATTGCAATAGAAGTTATTTACTAGCCCAATATTGACTATCACTAGCCATGGGAGTGGGACTACCATAATCTAGAAGCCCTGTCTGGCATGGCAATAGTAGTTATTTACTAGCCCAATATTGACTATCACTAGCCATGGGAGTGGGGCTACCATAATCTAGAAGCCCTGTCTGGCATGGCAATAGTAGTTATTTACTAGCCCAATATTGACTATCACTAGCCATGGGAGTGGGACTACCATAATCTAGAAGTCCTGTCGGGCATGGCAATAGTAGTTATTTACTAGCCCAATATTGACTATCACTAGCCATGGGAGTGGGGCTACCATAATCTAGAAGCCCTGTCTGGCATGGCAATAGTAGTTATTTACTAGCCCAACATTGAATATCACTAGCCATGGGAGTGGGGCTACCATAATCTAGAAGCCCTGTCTGGCATGGCAATAGTAGTTATTTACTAGTCCAACATTGAATATCACTAGCCATGGGAGTGGGACTACCATAATCTAGAAGCCCTGTCTGGCATGGCAATAGTAGTTATTTACTAGCCCAACATTGACTATCACTAGCCATGGGAGTGGGACTACCATAATCTAGAAGCCCTGTCTGGCATGGCAATAGTAGTTATTTACTAGCCCAATATTGAATATCACTAGCCATGGGAGTGGGGCTACCATAATCTAGAAGCCCTGTCTGGCATGGCAATAGTAGTTATTTACTAGCCCAATATTGAATATCACTAGCCATGGGAGTGGGACTACCATAATCTGGAAGCCCTGCAACCTTGTTTTTTCAAAATTTTAATTAGCGATATATCTAATCAACTAAAAATGTATTAGTAACTACTAAGTTATGTTTTAAAATAATTGTGTAGCGATCTCTAAAAGTTGGGAGATAGAGCCTAAAAACACTAACATTGGGGGTTGGGGTGGGGTCAGGATATTCATATTTACAAAATAGACTTAACTACAATATTTGCCCTTTTTTTTCACTAGCCGTCGAACATGGCAATAATAGTTATTTACTAGCCCAACATTGAATATATATCACTAGCCATGGGAGTGGGGCTACCATAATCTAGAAGCCCTGCTGTTATAAGTAAAAATATGACGCATGAGGGGAGTGGAGGGTTTGGGACAGTGTTTGGGAAATTAGGACCCGTGAGCTAGGTCCCACATTACGTATTGCAGTGTAGCTTTCATCGGTCATTTTAAACCAAAATCATTATCCATTTACTGTATAACAAATACGTATAGGACAGAAACAAGGAGACTGCAACCAATCTGTACATATAGGATCTTTCACCCGGAAGAATGGATACGACAGAATAGTGGTCAATTTATTTTTTAGCCACCATTTTGAATTTTTGTCATTTACCAATATCAAACATCTAAAAGTATAAAAAAAAAAGAAAAAAAAAGTCCAACAGATTTGGATTCTACAGACAAAATGGCCATAGAAACAACTCTGCTCTAAAACAGTTTTACCAACCCAACCCTATGAAAAAGCCTCTACTGAAACATGTTGATCAAACATCCATCTCCCTGATACCAACCTGCTTTCATTTTGCCCAAGTGTTCCTCTATAACGTCGAATATAGAATCCATTTCCTTTAAAACTTCCTCTATTTTTTCTTTGTCTTGCATCATATTGAGCTTCTCGGTACTAATGCAAACCTTGCTTAAATATCTTTCATGAAGATCTGCATTTTTGTCAGCTAATATTGACAGTTTTGACAATGAATCAAGCGCCCGCTCCTTAAACTCTGGAAGTAAGCAAACAACACATTGAAGGTACTACAATTTCTTGCCATACTTTAAAACTACTTAAGCAGCATTCTCATTATGCGATTCAGGGCTTTAGATTTCACCAGTGCTGAGGCAATAAACATTGTGCCCAAAATAAGTATGACCCCCCCCCCCCCCCCAAAAAGCACAAATCTCAAAACCACTGAAATGTTAAGCTGTAATTAGATTGAACATCTACAACTCTTTTATCAACTATTAAAGTAAAGTTTGTTTTGTTTAACAACACCACTAGAGCACATTGATATATTAATTATCAGCTATTGAATGTCAAACATTTGGTAATTCTGACACGTAGTCAATAGAGGAAACCCGCTACATTTTCCTAATGGAGCAAGGGATCTTTTATATGCACTTTCTCACAGATAGGAAAGCACATATACCACAGCCTTTGACCAGTTGTGGTGCACTGGTTGGAACAAGAAAAAAACCAATCAGTTGATCGGCACCTCAAGCGAGCGCTTAACCAACTGGGCTAAATCTCGCCCCTATCAGCTACTAATAATATTACTGCACTAAAAAGACCTCTTTGTACTCAGAAGAAACAAAACGTCCTTGTGCCCAAATTAGTGAGATCTAAAGCTCTGCAATTAGTTGCACCAACTAGGGTTTCTGGCAGAAAGAAATTTTAAGGTATGGTGGTGCTATGGAATTGAATGCAACTGCAGTCAACAGGTGGTATGAGGGGCTTCCCCCTGAAAGAAAATGAGTTACGTTTAGGGTTTGCATTAAGAAAATCTTACAGTAATGATAAGAGCTATTAATTTTATCAAAAAGTTAACTCAAAATTATAAAATCTGCAAAAACATTTGGGTGTGGCACCATACCCATTTTACCCTCTGGCAGAAACCCTGTCACTTGTCCCTACAAAAATCAGAACGAACATGTATAAGACTAAAGTCATGCCGATTTAAAGTCTGAACCAAATTGTTAACTACTATGATAAAATACTCTCCTACCTTTAATTACCATTAGATTTTCTCCACTTTTTGTCCCAACATAAATAGTGAGAAAACCATTACATTGACATTGATTCCACCCATTAGACTGAAAGCATATCACCTACATCAACATTGTTAAGATTTCCTAGGACAAAACACATGCAACTGTTCACCATCTGTCAGTCTGCTTCTTCTGTGGAGTACTCTCCAAGAGGGGTGTCAGCCTCCTATGTAGGTGATGTAATTAATCGGACGTCATGATGAGTGCATTATAATAATTTGGTTTAGACTTCAGGTGTTCTCACAGTACGATTCGATCACACACGCAATTTCATTTCATTCATTTCAACTTACTTTCGTGCTTATATCCAATTAAGGTTCAAGCACGCTATCCTGGGCACACATCTCAGCTATCTGGGCTGTCTGTCCAGTACAGTGGGTTAGTTGTTAATTGTTAGTTGTTAGTGAGAGAGAAGAGGGTGTAGAGGCTTTACACCTACCCATTGAGTCGTTAAAACTTGCTCTGGGTGGGAGCCGGTACTAGGCTGCGAACCCTGTACCTACCAGCCTTATGTCCGATGGTTTAACCACGATGCCACTGAGGCAAGTTGGTGCGACTAACTGCATAATGACAACGCTCCTTCAACCTATTTAGAATAGATCATCCAATTTTTAACACCATCAAGTCACAAGATTTCACGGGAAAAGGATCACACATATATGAGAGGAAACCCGCTGTCGCCACTTCGTGGGCTACTCTTTTCAATCAGCAGCATGGGATTTTTTATATGCACCATCCCACAGACAGGATACTACATATCATGGCCTTTGTTACACCAGTTGTGGAGCTGGCTGGAAAGAAAAATAGATCGATCGCACATCAGCTGAGCGCTGTACCACTGAAGGTTCATAACTCATTAAGTAAAAGAATCCACCAATTAGCGTGATAACTGAAAAACTGTTTTCCATGGGTCCTGACGATAACGGCAAAGAATTTAAAAAAAGAGTCTCTCATAAAATTTGAAATCCTGTAATTATATATATATATATATATATATATATATATATATATATATATATATATATATATATATATATATATATGTATACACAGTGAAACCTTTCTAAACCGAACCCTGAATAAACCGGAATCTTGTGAAAACTGGCCAAATTTTAAAGTCCCAGATTTTCTAAATTCTAAAATGTGATCCTCTAACGCAAAAATAAACATTAACTTTGTTTGTCCTGACCCAACCGACCTACGAAAATAGTCCCATTTCAAAATCTTTTTTGACCCCTTTCCGTGAATTTTTTTTTTTTTTTAAATGTTTAACCAATTTCAGTTTTGGCCTGAACCTGTAATAATCTTGAGCTGTTGTTGATATCTGTCGAACAAACATTTTAAAACCCTGAGTTATTTAACCAAACTTTATTAACGTTAGTTTCGATTTGTTGGAAATTAGAACTTCTGTAACCTGCTATTAATAGTAACGAGTGTCGGGGCCATGAGAACTCGGGATAAACGTGCTCTTGCGACAAAATTGAATTCGAATCAGATTGTGGTAGTAACACTACGTTAAGCCAGTTCATGGAGACTGATTTGTCATAACAAGTGAAAGTTTGCTTGGAGAAGCATATTGTACCTCAGTGGTTAACCTGCGGTCAAGTAAAACAGTATAAAGCAGTATAATATTTTTTTTTGCAATCGTTGTACTTCAATAAAATAAACAAAATCAGTGGTATTACACCGCAAAACGCAAGACAAGTATCGTGGGTTGCGAGTTCAACAAACATAGCCTTGATAACATAAGAGTTCCAGCTTGTAAATATTTGGAATACCAAGGAGTTCTGAATGCCCCATTCAGAACTTATCGCTTGACAAATCATTTATTGATCAGCAAATAATATTCAATGTTCGGCACCATTTACTTTTTAAAAGAAAAAGAAACACATTTAAAGTTTTGTTATTTAAGGATTGTCTGTTATTTGTTTCATGTTCAGCAGGGTATGAACCCAAAACAAATCATCCCAAACTGTGTGAACCGGTGAAGCCATTCTCACATAAGTTTGCAGATGATTGTTTTTGTTCATACCCAGATGAATGTAAAAGAAATCACAAACAATACTTATAATTAAATTTGAATCATACTTGCTAATAATAACATTAAAAGTTCATAGTTTATTTTGAATTATTTTTGGTCCATAAACAATAACACTCAATAAGACAACTTGCCCATATAAAATGACATCATCAGATATATGACGCTTCTTGATGACATAAGTTTTATGTTCATCCAGAAATGAACAAACTCCCATTGCTAAGTCTGGACCAATGGGATGACGTTATATTAATAATTGTAATGAATGTAATGAAACTGTAATTATTTGCTTTTAACAACGGTCGGTTTATAAATAGTTTGTATATGCTTTAGACCCAAATAGTTATGCACACCGAAACTGGTCTCCCTGTGCTAGTCTCCCTGTGCTACTTATACTTATTTCAAACACTGATTAATGTTTGGGTAGAGTAAAAAGTTGATATCAGTATGTATGCAATGTATGATCCAGAAATGTACAGTGTCTAAACACCAGATCCACCCTAAACACCAGATCCGGCCTAAACACCAGATCCAGTCCAAACACCAGATCCAGCCCGCCTAAACACCAGATCCAGCCCAAACACCAGATCCAGCCCAAACACCAGACCCAGTTTAAACACCAGATCCAGTCCAAACACCAGATCCAGTTTAAACATCAGATCCAGTTTAAACACCAGATCCAGTCCAAACACCAGATCAAGTCTGGTATCAAGCTAAATGAAATAAAATAGAGATTACAAAGAAATTATATAACTACAATCTCACCTAAATGTCTACAGAGGTCATTTACCTGTAATGTCGTTTGAGGTCAATCAAGGTCAGAAATATAAACAGTATTAAACACATCAATTTTAGTATGAAATTAATTATTTCACCACATGTAATTTTCCTTTTTTCCCGATTTTAGGAAATTTCATCATCTGAATGTTTCAATGTGACCAAAATGCTGATTTAATTATTGGTGGACAACAGAGAATCAACAAAATAATTTCTTCCAGCCTCACTATAGGAATGGTGAACTTAATTCACATAGAACTGAGAAAACGACTACAAAATGGTACAAATCTGCAACTTAAATTCTGTAAGACATGTGTTTCTATATATACTGGCTCAAATATACCGATTAATGAGGCTTCAACACCTAAGAGTTCTGAACGATCTTCATTTGATTTACCACAGCATTGTTTGCACAAGGATTAAAAAAATCCAGGTTGTTTCACAGGAGGAGGACCTGGTGCTGTGTGTTTGACTGTGGATAAAAAAGAGGATCTTCTCCAAATATGTGATGAAAGGGGCGATGAAGTGACAGCTTGGATGTGTGTACAAATCCACAGAGCCGTGTTAGACTTACACACAGACTTACACACAGTACCTTGGATGTGTGTACGAATCCACAGAGCCGTGTTAGACTTACACACAGACTTACACGCAGTACCTTGGATGTGTGTACGAATCCACAGAGCCGTGTTAGACTTACACACAGACTTACACGCAGTACCTTGGATGTGTGTACGAATCCACAGAGCCGTGTTAGACTTACACACAGACTTACACGCAGTACCTTGGATGTGTGTACGAATCCACAGAGCCGTGTTAGACTTACACACAGACTTACACGCAGTACCTTGGATGTGTGTACGAATCCACAGAGCCGTGTTAGACTTACACACAGACTTACACGCAGTACCTTGGATGTGTGTACGAATCCACAGAGCCGTGTTAGACTTACACACAGACTTACACGCAGTACCTTGGATGTGTGTACGAATCCACAGAGCCGTGTTAGACTTACACACAGACTTACACGCAGTACCTTGGATGTGTGTACGAATCCACAGAGCCGTGTTAGACTTACACACAGACTTACACGCAGTACCTTGGATGTGTGTACGAATCCACAGAGCCGTGTTAGACTTACACACAGACTTACACACAGTACCTTGGATGTGTGTACGAATCCACAGAGCTGTGTTAGACTTACACACAGACTTACACACAGTACCTTGGATGTGTGTACGAATCCACAGAGCCGTGTTAGACTTACACACAGACTTACACGCAGTACCTTGGATGTGTGTACGAATCCACAGAGCCGTGTTAGACTTACACACAGACTTACACGCAGTACCTTGGATGTGTGTACGAATCCACAGAGCCGTGTTAGACTTACACACAGACTTACACGCAGTACCTTGGATGTGTGTACGAATCCACAGAGCCGTGTTAGACTTACACGCAGTACCTTGGATGTGTGTACGAATCCACAGAGCCGTGTTAGACTTACACACAGTACCTTGGATGTGTGTACGAATCCACAGAGCCGTGTTAGACTTACACACAGACTTACACGCAGTACCTTGGATGTGTGTACGAATCCACAGAGCCGTGTTAAGACTTACACACAGTACCTTGGATGTGTGTACGAATCCACAGAGCCATGTTAGACTTACACGCAGTACCTTGGATGTGTGTACGAATCCACAGAGCCGTGTTAGACTTACACGCAGTACCTTGGATGTGTGTACGAATCCACAGAGCCGTGTTAGACTTACACACAGACTTACACACAGTACCTTGGATGTGTGTACGAATCCACAGAGCCGTGTTAGACTTACACACAGACTTACACGCAGTACCTTGGATGTGTGTACGAATCCACAGAGCCGTGTTAAGACTTACACACAGACTTGGATGTGTGTACGAATCCACAGAGCCATGACTTACACGCAGTACCTTGGATGTGTGTACGAATCCACAGAGCCATGTTAGACTTACACACAGACTTACACGCAGTACCTTGGATGTGTGTACGAATCCACAGAGCCGTGTTAGACTTACACACAGACTTACACGCAGTACCTTGGATGTGTGTACGAATCCACAGAGCCGTGTTAGACTTACACACAGACTTACACGCAGTACCTTGGATGTGTGTACGAATCCACAGAGCCGTGTTAGACTTACACGCAGTACCTTGGATGTGTGTACGAATCCACAGAGCCGTGTTAGACTTACACACAGTACCTTGGATGTGTGTACGAATCCACAGAGCCGTGTTAGACTTACACACAGACTTACACGCAGTACCTTGGATGTGTGTACGAATCCACAGAGCCGTGTTAAGACTTACACACAGTACCTTGGATGTGTGTACGAATCCACAGAGCCATGTTAGACTTACACGCAGTACCTTGGATGTGTGTACGAATCCACAGAGCCGTGTTAGACTTACACGCAGTACCTTGGATGTGTGTACGAATCCACAGAGCCGTGTTAGACTTACACACAGACTTACACACAGTACCTTGGATGTGTGTACGAATCCACAGAGCCGTGTTAGACTTACACACAGACTTACACGCAGTACCTTGGATGTGTGTACGAATCCACAGAGCCGTGTTAAGACTTACACACAGCAGCTTGGATGTGTGTACGAATCCACAGAGCCATGTTAGCGTTACACGCAGTACCTTGGATGTGTGTACGAATCCACAGAGCCATGTTAGACTTACACACAGACTTACACGCAGTACCTTGGATGTGTGTACGAATCCACAGAGCCGTGTTAGACTTACACACAGACTTACACGCAGTACCTTGGATGTGTGTACGAATCCACAGAGCCGTGTTAGACTTACACACAGACTTACACGCAGTACCTTGGATGTGTGTACGAATCCACAGAGCCGTGTTAGACTTACACACAGTACCTTGGATGTGTGTACGAATCCACAGAGCCATGTTAGAGTTACACGCAGTACCTTGGATGTGTGTACGAATCCAGAGAGCCGTGTTAGACTTACACGCAGTACCTTGGATGTGTGTACGAATCCACAGAGCTGTGTTAGACTTACACACAGACTTACACGCAGTACCTTGGATATGTGTACGAATCCACAGAGCCATGTTAGACTTACACACAGACTTACACGCAGTACCTTGGACGTGTGTATGAATCCACAGAGCCGTGTTAGACTTACACGCAGTACCTTGGATGTGTGTACGAATCCACAGAGCCGTGTTAGACTTACACACAGACTTACACGCAGTACCTTGGATGTGTGTACGAATCCACAGAGCCGTGTTAGACTTACACACAGACTTACACGCAGTACCTTGGATGTGGGTACGAATCCAGAGAGCCGTGTTAGACTTACACACAGACTTACACGCAGTACCTTGGATGTTAGTACGAATCCACAGAGCCATGTTAGAGTTACGCACAGACTTACACGCAATACCTTGGATGTGTGTACGAATCCACAGAGCCGTGTTAGACTTACACACAGACTTACACGCAGTACCTTGGATGTGTGTACGAATCCACAGAGCCGTGTTAGACTTACACACAGACTTACACGCAGTACCTTGGATGTGTGTACGAATCCACAGAGCCTTGTTAGACTTACACACAGACTTACACGCAGTACCTTGGATGTGTGTACGAATCCACAGAGCCGTGTTAGACTTACACGCAGTATCCTTGGATGTGTGTACGAATCCACAGAGCTGTGTTAGACTTACACACAGACTTACACGCAGTACCTTGGACGTGTGTACGAATCCACAGAGCCGTGTTAGACTTACACACAGACTTACACGCAATACCTTGGATGTGTGTACGAATCCACAGAGCCGTGTTAGACTTACACGCAGTACCTTGGATGTGTGTACGAATCCACAGAGCCGTGTTAGACTTACACACAGACTTACACGCAGTACCTTGGATGTGTGTACGAATCCACAGAGCCATGTTAGACTTACACACAGACTTACACGCAGTACCTTGGACGTGTGTATGAATCCACAGAGCCGTGTTAGACTTACACACAGACTTACACGCAATACCTTGGATGTGTGTACGAATCGACAGAGCCGTGTTAGACTTACACGCAGTACCTAGGATGTGTGTACGAATCCAGAGCTGTGTTAGACTTACACGCAGACTTACACGCAGCAGTTAAACTGTTTGTTTAAACCCTGTCTTGGACACATCCACCGGGGAATCTCGGAGAAATTGCCCAAGACAGCCGTGCTTGAACCTTCAGTGAATGTAACCACAAGTCAAATAGTTGATTGTTTTTGTTTAATGACACCACTAGAACCACTGCAACTTCCCACGACAATCTCCACGGCCATGTTTTTGTTTAACGACACCACTGTGCAACCACAGCAACTGCCCACGACAATCTCCATGGCCTTGTTTTTGTTTAACGACACCACTAGAACCACTGCAACTTCCCACGACAATCTCCACGGCCATGTTTTTGTTTAACGACACCACTAGAACCACTGCAACTTCCCACGACAATCTCCACGGCCTTGTTTTTGTTTAACGACACCACTAGAACCACTGCAACTTCCCATAACAATCTCCACGGCCATGTTTTTGTTTAACGACACCACTAGAACCACTGCAACTTCCCACGACAATCTCCATGCTCTTGTTTTTGTTTAATGACACCACTAGAACCACTGCAATTGCCCACGACAATCTCCACGGCCTTGTTTTTGTTTAACGACACCACTAGAACCACTGCAACTGCCCACGACAATCTCCATGGCCATGTTTTTGTTTAACAAACTGTGCAACCACTGCAACTGCCCACGACAATCTCCACGGCCATGTTTTTGTTTAACGACACCACTGTGCAACCACTGCAACTGCCCACAACAATCTCCACGGCCATGTTTTTGTTTAACGACACCACTAGAACCACTGCAACTGCCCACGACAATATCCATGGCCTTGTTTTTGTTTAACAACACCACTAGAACCACTGCAACTGCCCACGACAATCTCCACGGCCTTGTTTTTGTTTAACGACACCACTAGAACCACTGCAACTGCCCACGACAATCTCCACGGCCATGTTTTTATTTAACGACACCACTAGAACCACTACAACTTCCCACGACAATCTCCACGGCCATGTTTTTGTTTAACGACACCACTAGAACCACTGCAACTGCCCACGACAATCTCCACGGCCATGTTTTTGTTTAACGACACCACTAGAACCACTACAACTTCCCACGACAATCTCCACGGCCATGTTTTTGTTTAACGACACCACTAGAACCACTGCAACTGCCCACGACAATCTCCACGGCCATGTTTTTGTTTAAAAAGTTTGTTTTATTTAACGACGCCACTAGAGCACACTGATTTTTTATCTTATCATCGGCTATTGGACGTCAAACATATGGTCATTTTGACACTGTTTTTAGAGGAAACCCGCTGTCGCCACATAGGCTACTCTTTTTCCGACAGGCAGCAAGGGATCTTTTATTTGCGCTTCCCACAGGCAGGATAGCACAAACCATGGCCTTTGTTGAACCAGTTATGGATCACTGGTCGGTGCAAGTGGTTTACACCTACCCATTGAGCCTTGCGGAGCACTCACTCAGGGTTTGGAGTCGGTATCTCGATTAAAAATCCCATGCCTCGACTGGGATCCGAACCCAGTACCTACCAGCCTGTAGACCGATGGCCTGCCACGACGCCACCGAGGCCGGTCTGTTTTTGTTTAACGACACCACTGTGCAACCACTGCAACTGCCCACGACAATCTCCACGGCCTTGTTTTTGTTTAACGACACCACTAGAACCACTGCAACTGCCCACGACAATCTCCACGGCCTTGTTTTTGTTTAACGACACCACTGTGCAACCACTGCAACTGCCCACGACAATCTCCACGGCCTTGTTTTTGTTTAACGACACCACTAGAACCACTGCAACTGCCCACGACAATCTCCACGGCCTTGTTTTTGTTTAACGACACCACTGTGCAACCACTGCAACTGCCCACGACAATCTCCACGGCCTTGTTTTTGTTTAACGACACCACTGTGCAACCACTGCAACTGCCCACGACAATCTCCACGGCCTTGTTTTTGTTTAACGACACCACTGTGCAACCACTGCAACTGCCCACGACAATCTCCACGGCCATGTTTTTGTTTAACGACACCACTAGAACCACTGCAACTTCCCACGACAATCTCCACGGCCATGTTTTTGTTTAATGACACCACTGTGCAACCACTGCAACTGCCCACGACAATCTCCACGGCCATGTTTTTGTTTAACGACACCACTAGAACCACTGCAACTTCCCACGACAATCTCCACGGCCTTGTTTTTGTTTAACGACACCACTAGAACCACTGCAACTGCCCACGACAATCTCCACGGCCATGTTTTTGTTTAATGACACCACTGTGCAACTACTGCAACTGCCCACGACAATCTCCACGGCCTTGTTTTTGTTTAACGACACCACTAGAACCACTGCAACTGCCCACGATAATCTCTGCGGCCATGTTTTTGTTTAACAAACTGTGCAACCACTCCAACTGCCCACGATAATCTCTGCGGCCTTCTTTTTGTTTAACACACTGTGCAACCACTGCAACTGCCCACAATAATCTCCACGGCCATGTTTTTGTTTAACAAACTGTGCAACCACTGCAACTTCCCACGATAATCTCTGCGGCCTTGTTTTTGTTTAACAAACTGTGCAACCACTGCAACTGCCCACGATAATCTCTGCGGCCTTGTTTTTGTTTAACAAACTGTGCAACCACTGCAACTGCCCACGATAATCTCTGTGGCCTTGTTTTTGTTTAACAAACTGTGCAACCACTGCAACTGCCCACGACAATCTCCACGGCCATGTTTTTGTTTAACGACATCACTGTGCAACCACTGCAACTGCCCATGATAATCTCCACGGCATTGGTTTTGCCTCGGACTATAATGGATTCTTTTCTCAAGATGTATTTTTTCCTTATCGTAAAAACATTTTTTTTATATACTTTGTGAACTGAAAACAGCTATATTAAAAGTAAATATTAAAACAGTAACTGTACCATTATTACTAAAGTATCAGAATCTCAGCTCCATTGGGCCTTTATCCAAAATATATGTAAATTACAAATCTAAAGTTCAACTGGCAAACGCTTCGCTAACATTCGCAAATTATTTGATTGGTTCCCGAAGTGGCCATTTGGTTTACTGTGAAGCGCTTAAACCAGTCTAGTGGACTTTTTTTGCTCAGTCTGGCTGAACTCAATCCAGCATTAAAGCGAGTTCCAACTAGGACATTGAACTCTGTTGACTGCTCATAGCACGGGCATTGTAGGAACCACTGGATTGCAAGGGGTGACAGTTTATACATTGTTGAACTGTGGCTATATATGGTGCATTAATTATGGGTGTTTTATTTTCAGTAAAATGTTCATCATACACTCCTAGTCACTTGAAGTGTTATGGCCAGCCTGATGATGAGATATTTGTAGATATACATATATAGAGAGATATCGTTCAGATATTTTAATCAAATTTTCTCCAACATTGATTAGTCTAGCAGCCAAATGTGAAAAAGAGGCCTAGTTTAGTTGTTAGTACAAGTGGTCGGGTAGACAGACAAGTTTACATGGTTACCAACCAATATTACCACTAATAACTAAATTTGTCCTAAATCCTATAACTCCAGAAGCTAGAAACACATTTCTTGTGTTGGATGAAAGGTCTGACCATCCTCAAAATATTAGTATCCAGTATTGTTAGTGTGAAGATAATTTGCATAAATTATGTCGTCACAAACATGAACAAATTTTAAATTTTAACAAAAAAGGTTGATTTTTATTTTTAGCTGTGAATTTCTGGTGCATGTTTCCAGCTCAGTGTAGTGTCATTTACTAGAACATAATTATACCTGTTGTATAAATTTTTTATATTATATGGGATTTAGGGTTTTGGTATTGTTGATTAAGTCTTATTTTTATGGTAACATTAATTACTATTTTGTTAGTAGGCAGTGGCATAGCTACAGGTGGGGGCACAGGGTCTATGGCTCCCCCCCCCCCAATCAAACATACATACAGTGTGGTTCCCCCCCCCCCCCCCCCCTCCCATCAATATAAAATCCTAGCTATGCCAGTGGTACTGACACACAATTCTTGGACTGAATAAAAGTTCTGTGATTTCGCAATTCATACAGTGCTAATTGTCATTTGGTTGATTTGCATATCATTGTCGTCACTACAACATTGTATTTTTTGCCAAAGTATTTTTATATTTCATCTTTCATCCACCAACTAACTTTGTACCTAGTTGTCACCATATAGGCTCCTGTACAAGGGTCAAAATGTTGTTTAGAATTAATAATGTTAGTAGTACATCATCTTTCCTCCACCAACTGACTTTGTACCTAGTTGTCACCATAGGCTCCTGTACAAGGGTCAAAATGTGGTTTAGAATTAATAATGTTAGTAGTATATCATGTTTGATTCATGCATGATCGTTACAAATTGGGTAGAATCTTCTCCAAAATATATAGTTTATGGTTCATATGGTTAAAGAAAGGGGTTTAGCTCGATCGGTTGTCTCATTCTAGTGCTCCACAACTGACATATCAAATGATGACTCGATCGTCTCATTCTAGTGCTTCACAACCGACATATCAAATGATGACTCGATCGTCTCATTCTAGTGCTCCACAACCGACATATCAAATGATGACTCGATCCTCTCATTCTAGTGCTTCACAACTGACATATCAAATGATGACTCAATCGTCTCATTCTAGTGCTCCACAACCGACATATCAAATGATGACTCGATCGTCTCATTCTAGTGCTCCACAACCGACATATCAAATGATGACTCGACCGTCTCATTCTAGTGCTCCACAACTCAGATATCAATTGATGATTGATCATCTCATTCTAGTGCTTCACAACCGACATATCAAATGATGGCTTGATCGTCTCATTCTAGTGCTCCACAACTCAGATATCAAATGATGACTTGATTGTCTCATTTTAGTGCTCCACAACCAACATATCAAATGATGACTCGATCGTCTCATTTTAGTGCTCCACAACCAACATATCAAATGATGACTCGATCATCTCATTTTAGTGCTCCACAACTCAGATATCAAATGATGATTCGATCGTCACATTCTAGTGCTTCACGATCAACCTATCAAATGCTGTGGTTTGTATTATCCTATATGTGGGAAGGTGTATATAAGATTCCTTGCTGCTGATGGAAACATCTAACCAGTTTCCTCTAAGATAATGTGTCAAAATTATTAATTAATCAATGTGTTCTAGTGGTGACTGTTTTTCTTTCCAAATAATTCAAGAAGGTGTACGTACAGTGAACAACTAGGAAAGTACATCATCTGCCAAAAGAAGAATGGACGGAAACTGAGACATGGTTCAATCCATGTCTATAATCATTCCTTGTCCTCAAAATAAAATAAAAATCATGCTTAAATATGCTTAAACGTGTGTATGTCTGTGTGGGTGTGAATATATGTGATATACTATTATTATATGTACAGCAGTGATTTAGGGCTCCCATCCCTGACATTGCTATGTTTGTGATCTGGGATAATAAAATAAAATATTCTAAAAAAAATTAATTCAGTATACTCGATTGGAATCTATGATATAAGTCAAGCCACAACCTGATCTACTGTGACAAGCAATCAAAAAGGAATTTGACGGTTTTGCAGTTACCTACCGAATGAGAAGCTGCATAGGTGTCTACAAGCCAAAGATTACTTCGAGAATCATTTGACTGTTTTATGGCTTAAACTCTTGCAAAAAAGATAGGTCTTTAGTCGAGGTAGGAATTTTCGAATTTGGAAAGTCCTTTGAGAAAAGCCACAGAGAAGAATTAGTGGCAACTTCACTAAGTGGATTGCATTAGACGCAAGGTACAATAAAGCTTATCAATCTAAATATACCAAGTCAGCAAGGCAGCCGTAAGCAATCGGTTCAGTACATAAAAATATACTTGAAGAACTTGTTTCATACATAGAGCTTGAACATGCAAAGGGCAAAGCCTTTGATATTAACTGCTTGACCAATCGTTATCATCAACTGTGAAAACAATGATGAAGCCGAACTCCACGCACCAGAGTCTTAAGCATATGTTAGAGACACAGTAGAGTGACTTCTTAAGCATATGTTAGAGACACAATAGAGTGACTTCTTAAGCATATGTTAGAGACACAGTAGTGACATCTTAAGCATAAGTTAGAGACACAGTAGAGTGACTTCTTAAGCATATGTTAGAGACACAGTAGAGTGACATCTTAAACATATGTTAGAGACACAGTAGAGTGACATCTTAAGCATATGTTACAGACACAGTATAGTGACTGCTTGAGCATATGTTAGAGACACAGCAGAGTGACATCTTGAGCATATGTTAGAGACACAGTAGAGAGACTGCTTGAGCATATGTTAGAGACA